>NW_028277124.1:9446875-9597812 GCF_059951505.1 Python bivittatus | reverse complement strand
GGCTACAGGTGGAATGACAGCCCCTGTTGCCACCTATCAATGTGAGGCTATTTTTTAAAAAGCAGGGTTAAAAGGGCTACATGCAAGACCAGGTGATAGAACAGGGCAGGAAACAGAGCCTTGGCATTAGAATCTGAGGTCAAGTGAGTTGGCTGGGAAGTGAAGATTTACATAATGTTTGTTGTAGTGAGATCCCTGGAACAGAGAACTTTTACTTTCAGAGCAAACTGGAACAGAATCACATGGAGGGCAAGATGCATCAGGAAGGAGAGAGATTAATCTGAATGTCTTTACCAGCAATTCCATTGTTTTTCCAGTGCTATAACCTCCCCAGCTATGCATCTCATTATACTATTTTGGGGTGTCTTCCTGTCCTATAACTTTACTTATTTACATCTACAAGTACCAATATTTATTAAATAATAAAAATTATTTTTATTATTAATTTATTATTTTATTAAAAATAAAAAAAAATTTATTAACTTTTTCAGCTGCTTACATTTGATATTTTAATGCAAGATCCTTTGCACTGCTTTTGAGATAAGTGGGTTAGCAATTTTTCCTTCCTGAAAATTCCAATAAAGTTTTTAAAAAGCTTCCTGAAAACTTTGGAATACAGGTTGACATTTGATACTGATACTGATGTATTTTTCTCTGATATCATTAGTGCAATTAATTACATGTGAAGATCACAAACAGAGACATGGGCCATAATTAAAGAACAAGGGCAGCCATTCTTGCTGTGGAGCAATCACTTCCATCCCTTCCCTATCATTCCAGTCCTAGGACCATCATTCCAATCCCACATCTCTTCTTCCATTTCAGAGGCCTATTTAATATTCTAAGTAATATTAAAATATGTTGCAGAAGAAGCAACATATTAAAATAATGCCATTCCTGTTCTAAGCCCATTGCATTTTCCATTTCATTTCACAATCATTTCCAAGTCTAGTTTGCATTGATTTTAATGGAGTCCAGTAATTGTGTCTACCATTATTTCCAATGGCTGTTCTTGTTCTCCTTTTTAGAATTATCTTCTGATTGTACATTTTATAATCAATTATAATTAATAATTATAATTATAGCCACTGTGTGAACACCATATAGAGACACTGATTGGTTCAAGATAGAGAAAGGAGTGCAGCAAGTTTGCATTCTTTCACCTTTCTTATTCAACCTGTATGCCAAAGTGATCATGAGGAATCTGGAATCTGAAGTATCGACAATTGGAGGAAAGATTGGAGGAAAGAGCATCAACAATCTTCGATATGCTGATGACACAATTCTCCTCTCAGAAACTAAAGAAGGCTGAAACATCTGATCAAAAGGATTAAAGAAGAAAGCGAGAAATTTGGCCTCTTCTTGAACATCAAAAAGACCAAGCTCATGACCACTGTGAGGAATGGAAATGTCAAAATAGCAATTGATGGTGAAGAGATCAAATGTGTGCAAGAACTCACTTTCCTAGGATCGCAGATTGATCAAAGCACTGAATGCAGCCCAGAAATAGTGCTGGATCACAGTAGGTCGTGCAGCAATGATGAGCATGAATCAAATATGGAAAAGCAAGGACATCAGCCTGGCAACTAAATGCAGATTAGTCCACAGTATCGTGTTTCCCATAGCTATTTACGGTTGCGAAAATTGGACCATGAAAAAACTAGACAGGAAGAAAATAGACGTGTTTGAGCTGCGGTGTTAGAGAAGGCTCCTGTGCATTCCATGGACAGCAAAGGGGACAAACAAGCAAGTTCTGGAGTGTATAAAACCAGACATATCACTGGAAGGCAAAATCACAAAATTCCGCCTTACTTATTTCAGCCATGTCATGCGATCAAACTCACTGGAAAAGGTAGTTATGCTTGGAATGGTCAGTGGTAAAAAGAAATGAGGCCACCAAAAAACACAGTGGCTAGATATCAAAGCCAACACCATGGATCTTGGACTTCAAGAAATTGAATTTTAATAAATTCAGAGTGATGATCAGTAGGATTTTGTGGCAGCAGATGCTAATAAAAAAAGGAGCTCAAACTAGGCGGGAGCTCCTAAAGAAGAGGATATTAAAAGTACAAATGCAAGAATTTTTTTTCAGAGGTGCTATTTCCAAGCCAGGTATCCTATATTTCTATTTCTTAAGTGCATAAGTCTATACTTGTCAAATATCACTCCGTCATTTTCATCTGATTTTTCTAAACTATCAAGTTCATTTTGAACTTTGTTTCTGACTTCTAGGGTACTACCTATCTCACTCAGTAATCTTTCTCTCCACTTCTTTATTAAGGATATTAATAAAAATATTGAAGCATACAGAGCTCAGACCTGAATCTTGTGGCTCCCCGCACATTAACTCACTCCAGTTCAATATGGAATGATTGATGAAAACTCTTTGAGTATTATTTTTGAACCAGCCAAGTTTCTGTAATGCTGTCCGGACGCTCTTAAATCAGATGGACTACCAAACACGAGGACCACTATCCTGATTGTTAGCACAGCAAATTTGGCTTTCACACTCACTGTAATTATTGCCGTGCCATTGGCATGAGTGCTTAGGGAAGGAAAACAACTGTCAAATAAACACCAACTTATACAGAAAACCTACTGCCTGTTATACCTGCTTACATGTTTTCTTATTGTAAAACATACCATAAACTCCATCATGGCCAGTCAGGCCCTTTGATTAAAACCACACCTCTATAGTTCCATCTAACAAGAATATACTAAAGGGTCCAGTTTTGCATTTATGGGTATATTTATTTATTTGCTTATTTATCTAAATTTATTAAAGACTTTTTAAAAGAATAAAAACAATACAAATTTTGAGAAAAAAGTAAAATAAAGAAATTAAAGAAAATGAAGATAAGTTATAAGTAAATATAAAAAAGGTCAAAAAAAAAAAGCAAAGAAAGAAGTAGAAAAGAAAGGAAAAGAAAAAATTATAAAGAAGTGGCTTCCAATCTTCTTAAGAGGAGTTACAAGTACATTTATATTTTACCCTCTCTCTACCCTTTCTAATCATCAAACCCATAATCAAACATTCATTTTTTTCTTTTTTCATCAAAAAGTCCATAAGTGTTTCTAGTCACTAATAAATATATTTATTATCCTTTCCTAATCAGACAAGTCAATTTTGCCCTCTCTGCTAATTCTGTCATCTTCACCAGCCATTCTTCCATTGTAGGTATTTCAGAATCTTTCCATTTTTGTGCATATAATAGTCTCGCAGCAGTTATCATATACAAAAATAATCTTCCATAACTCTTTTCTAATTGTCTATCCATTAGTCCCAGCAAGAAAAGTTCTGGTATTTATTTGCTTATTTATCAAAAGCGTATACCACTGGATTCACAACAGACATCCTGCAGTTTATACCTCAAACATCAATGCCAAACCAACATAGATTAAAACAACCATAACAAAAAGATTAATCATTATCATTTTTAAAAAAAATACCAGTAACCAATAAATAAATAAACCAGTGGCTTCAGTCAGTTGAGCCCAAATGCAGAAGAACAGTGTCTTTGATCATCAACCCTCATGGGTGATCCAGAAGGATATCATATTTGATCATATCAAATGCTATTAAGAGGTCTAATAGAACTAAGAGGGGTGCTCTATCCTATCCATGTACCAGCACAGGTTATCTACCAGGGCGACCAATACTAGCTCAGTCCTATGCCCAGACCTTAATCGTGACTGAAAAGGACCACATAATATTTTTCTTCTACGGTTCTTGAAAGCTGATTCATCATTTCCCTCCCAAAAATCTTCCTTCAACTGGGTGATATTTGAAAGAACAGCTGGATCCAGAGATAGCCCCTTGTGCAGGAATTGCTCAACAGTCTTTTTCAATACTGCAGGCAACACCTCCTCTCATGGAGAGGTTTAATTCAGCTAATCATATTTCTTCCTCCAGCCCCAGGAAGGATCTAAGAAAGGCAGGAATCAAGCCTACAGGTTGCAGAGATACTTGAAATCATATTTTCCACCTCTGTCAGGGTGGAGGTCCTAATTACAATGAATGCCCCAAAAGTCCAGATGGATTCTAAAGGGGCCTGGAAGGATTTGTAATTGGCTTCACCCATTATTATACTACTGCTTCGGTTGAAACCTAGAACAGGGAACTTACTAGGTTGATTGCCCCAGGGAACTAAACTTGTATGATTAGGCTGGATCAATTTTTATGTATAATATTCAAGTATATGGCAAGTCACTGGGTGTTGTACATTGTACTGTTGGTCTTTGCCCAACATAGCTTGAAACGTTTAGTCAAGAGATTGTAAGAGAGGCCTTAACCAACATTATAAATACCTCTTGGAGGAGTTGGAGGTATATACTCCCTTTCTGGTTAAAGGAGATGATCATTCAAATTTATCTTAAGGGATTTTTCAGAAACAGGCAATTATAGGTAATCTCCAAACTTCCTCTGATTGGATAAGGTGATCCAGAGAGTGGTAATTTCCCTTTTAGAGGCAATCCTGGAGAAAGCAAATGGACCCATTTCAAAATGGCATTGGAGCAGATTATGGGATTCAGGCTACCTTGGCCAGGCTGGTAGATGATTTTTATCTGGAGTTCAACATTTATTTATTTACTAAATTTAGATGCTGCCTGACTCCCAGTAACTCTGGGGTACCCCTCTTCTTGACCTCTCAGTGGCATTTAGTATCACTAATCATGCTACTTTTCTGGATTGCTGGGAGATTTGTGTTTGGAATGCATTACTTTCCAGGGGTTCTCTTTTTCCCTTTCAGGGGATATCCACACTGCCAAGTTGCCCTGTCACAAGTATTGGCTGCCACTGTCACTTCTGGTTTGCAAATCACTCAAATGCATAATCAATTATCTGCAGCCCATTCTAAATGATGAGATCATTCTTTCACAGGCTTTGGTGGCTGGCCTGTATTTGCTTACAAACAGCTGCCTAGCCTAATATAGCTACTAATGAGCAGCATCAACAGACAATGACACAATGATATAGGCATAGAAACTGTGATAAATTCACTGTAATAAATTCAGTTGCCAACTCTGTCCCCACATCTAAACTGGCAACATCATTACAAATCCTAATCATATCACCAGCAACAATGGGAAATACACACTTGCTCTTCCTTTAAGAGAATATATGTCATAATCTCTTAGCGAGCCTAATCATACTTCATACTGAACAATGGGCCAACCCCTATACAAAAGAATAGATGGGCATAAATCTGTCATCTGAAATGGTAATATCCAAAACAAAATCTCTTTCCCACTATCCCTATCCTCTCTTCTTTCCCCACATCCAGCAATAACAATGAGTTCATAGAAATTCCCTCTCATGATACCTCACTTCATATAGCTGATGAAGGTATCTTTGTTGGTTTTGCTGCCAAAAATTCACATGGCTGATCCCTTGAAACTAAACAATTCACCTGCTGAAGATATTTCTTGGATAAAAATATTTTCACACCCTACTTATAACATTCAGTTTTTACAATATATCAACTTTATCCTAAAATAATTGCTGTCAAGCATCCATAACTGGATGGAAACATAATTGAGTCAAAAGAATTTTGACATAATTTTAAACATAAAATCATACAATGCAAAGGCTTGGAGTTGGAGATAATCTAGTCCTACCTCTTGCCCAGTGCAGGAATCTACTACCACAGCACTCCTAATCCATACAGAAATGCACTACTATTATTACTACCACTAATATCCACTCCATTTCCATTCCAGCAACATTTCTGTACTTGTCACATTATAATAAATGCAATGGGTTTCCCAACATTGTTGGCTCCTGTTTTGGAGAAGCAGAGAGCGAGTGAGAGGACATCCATCCGCACCACTACCAATGGCCCCAAATTTAGGACAGACATTGTTACTCAATGGGATCAAAATTTTCCTGTTTTGAAGTTTTTATTTTTATTTCTGTATTTTTTAAATGTATATGGCTGCCCATCTCAAAATACTTAACACTGGCCAGTTAATAATAATTAAAAACAGAATAAAAACAATATAACAAAATGATACAGGTAGTTTTCGCTTAATGTCTGCCCTGTTTAGTGACCATTCAAAGTTACAACAGTGCTGAAAAAGTAACTTTACAACCAGTCCTTGCACTTACAACAATTGCAGCATCCCCACAGTCACATGATCAAGATTTGGGTGCTTTGCAACTGGCGGGCATTTACGACCATTGCAGCATCCTGCAAGCATCTGATCACCATTTGCAAGCTTCACAGCTGGCTTCCAACAAGCAGAGTCAATGGAGAAGCTGGCAGTAAAATGGCAAAGTAGTGGTCAGGTGATGTCTCACTTAATGACCACAGGTGATTTGCTTAATGACCACAGTAGAAGTGAGGATGTAAGTCTGCCATGGTGACATGATGTATCACTTAACAACCATATCACTTAGTGATAGAGTTGCCAGTCCCAATTGTGGTTGTTAAGTAAGGACTACCTGTAAATAACAAAAATAGCACCCAGGAAAGAACCAACCTATCGCAACAATTAATATGACCGTACAACAGGCTTTCTCATACCACCATGGCCCCAGGTTCAACAACAAAACCAAGTCTTCAAGGCCTTGCACCAAGTTTTAGTTGATGTGGACTTTTATATTGCTTAAGCACAAAAGAGCCATCTGCGGACCCATGCTTTGCCAAACCTTTCTTTTAAAAAACCCTGTTAGCCAATATTTAATATCCTTCAAACATCAGCCTGAAAACCACCTAGAAATTGCAGCCGGTGTAAAATGTGACTTGATACTCCCACATAACCCCTGTACTGCAGCAGCTGCAATGGTTACCAACCTGTTTCCAATTGCAATTCAAGGTGCTGGTAATAATCTATACAGTCCTACATGACTTAGGATCTAGATATCTACCAGACTGCATGCTTTGAATAGCATCTGCCTGCCTGAGGCTTGCTGGTAGAGAGCACTTGTTAAGCGTTCCCACCTTCTGGGGCATGCAGTAGATTGCCTCTCCTGTAGAACCAACTTCCCTTAGAAATAAGTGCTACAGCTCATAATTAACATTTAGAAGGTGTTCTAAATTATATATCTAGAAGATGTATGGTGCTATTATTTATTATGTTTTAATGAATTAATTGAATTGATTTTTTTAATGTATTGTGCTACCTTTTTTTAATATATGCTTTATTTACTTGTAAATTGCTTATATTCTCTTGACTGAAGTGGCATAAAAGTACCTGAAATAAATAAGCCTCAAAAACATTTTTGAAACAAAAGCTAATTTCAGACATTTACATTTTGCGCTTCAACTCCCCCACCCGCCTATCTCCTCCCCCAATCTCTGCCCTTTTGGCCCCCCTGCCCTCTGCCGCCTCTGCTGCCCCCACCGTCCTGCACTCTGCCATCCCTGTCTCCCCCCAACCCTCCTGGTGACCTTGACCATCTTCTTCCTCCTGCTGCAGACAAGGTGTGCCCGGCCAAAAAGTTGCTGACCCTTTGTGAGGCAACTACTGGCTGTGTGAGGCCTCATGTGGCTAGCAACTGCCTTGTGAAGGGCCAGGCCAGGCGCGCCTCATCAACAGCGGGAGGATGAAGACAGCAAAAGTCAGCTGGGGGGGCAGGAGTGGCAGAGTCCAGGATGGTGGGGGTGCAGGGCAGAGTGCAGGGCAGTGGGAGCAGCAGGGGCGGTGGAGTGCAGGGTGGCCAAAAAGGCAGAGTTTGGGGGAGGAGATAGGCAGGTGGGGGGAATTGAAGTGGAGAGAAGTGTAGCAGGGCAGGAGAAGCGTGAGGTCCTGGCCTAATGACGGCATGGTCCTGGCCTAACGACCATAACCAGGACTACCAGAAGTGCCATCACTAAGTGGTGCAGTAATGTGATGTTTTGCCTAATAACCTCTTCACTTAGTAACAGAAATTCCAGTCCCAATTAGGGTCATTGCGGACTACCTGTACACACTTAAGGCCAGCACAGAGGATGCAAGCTGGACTAAAAGTAACAATGGGTTTAATATATTTTTTTTAATCATAGAGGAAAGGGCTGCAATCAGCACCTGTATTTCCTCTATTCCATGTTAAAGAATAGAAATCAGAAATAGCCTGAAGTGCTAAGATTTTTTATGCTAAAGGGAAAAACCTCCCACTAAGAATAGAGTGCTTTTTGGGCAGAAAGGCAGGATATCAATCAAAGAAAGAAAACATCATCATCATCTCTATCAGAACAGTGTCATGAATTTGAATTCTTAAGTTACTCAATATTTTCATCGTTGATAGATTCATACCTCCTCCCCCCCCAAACAAATTTCTTACTAAACAAAAGTCTAACAGAAGATCTTTGTTTTTGGAGAAGCATGCATGCCACAGAGAGCCAGTTTGGTGTAGTGGTTAAGGCGTCAGGCTAGAAACTGGAGATGTGAGTTCTAGTCCCGCCTTGACATAAAGCCAGCTGGGTAACTTTGGGCCAGTCACTCTCCCTCAGCCCTTGAAAGAGGCAATAGCAAACCACTTATGAGTATGGTCAATTTCCTGCCAAAAAGGAGTAGGAAAAAACAATGCAGTTTTATTAAAATCTTAACCTACCTACCCTCAATAAATCACAGTTCTGTCACTAGAAAATGCATTTTCTATTATATACCACAGACACACCCAATACACAGAGTGACTTAATACGATAACTGAATCGGACAAATTAAAGAAGGCAAACTTTGTTTTGACTTACCTGTCAGAGTGAAGTTGGGATCAGTTCCTTCCTATTGTACTCTTCTTCATTGTCTGTAAACCCAGGAATATTGGGGCTGAAAACCATCAAGTCATTCTTTGCACTAGCCTCCCTGGTAGTAGCCGTCAAGATATGGCTGTGACGATTTGAATATGACCAGCTACCCATTTCGCTGACACAAACCAATGTAGGTGTGCCAGGACCATATATTGCTCTCCCGTTGGGAAGAGACTGACATTGCAGGGCCATGTATAATACAGTCACCAACAGGAATAAGCTAGACACTAAACAGATGGCAATGATTAAGTAGGTGTTGGAATTGTCTGCCAAAGGCCCTGAGTTCATTCCCAGTCCAAGATAATGGGTATCCACGCAAACAGCCTGATCTACTGTCAGTGACACACTGAATATGGCTGTGGTAGACAGCACTGGTTGACCATGATCTTTCACCAGCACTAGTAGATTCCGACTGCTACTGCCTTCTCGTTCATCTAAGTTATGTGTGGTACTGATCTCACCATTATATAGTCCAATTTGCCATAGGCTGTTAGTTGCTTCAAGCAACTCATACCACAGCCATACATTGTAACCTGCGTCAGCATCAACAGCATGGATCTTGCCCACCACATGGCCAGCTGCCAAAGGATATTCTAGTAAAACAGGAACCTCTTCTGATCCAGACACTGAGGGTACATTGTCATTCTCATCCATCACAAAGACTTGCACTGTCACATTTGTACATAAAAAGGGCAGTCCAGAATCTTTGGCTCTCACCTGCAACTCCAGAAGTTTCACTTCCTCATAAGGGCAGTAAAACATAGAGCTTCCCACTTTCTGAATGTATGGAGATGTAGCTGGACAGTGAGCCATGTCTCTCATCTATCCAATAGCTGACTGAGCATTTTCAGCCATGTCTGAGTCTGAGGCAGATACTGTGAAAATGTGAGCACCAGGCAGATTGTTCTCTTTCATGAAGGCAATATAGCCATGCTGTGTGAATGTGGGTGCATTGTCATTTATGTCACTGATGGGCACAATCAGGCTGCTGGTAGTCAAAAGCAATGGGTCCCCTTGATCTTGGGCCACCACTACTATCCTATATTCAGATATCTGTTCCCGATCCAGGGGCTCAATCAGCACCAGTGAATAATAATTCTTAAAACTAGATGAAAGTTTGAATGGAAGATCAGGAGGCCACAAGGAGCAGCTTACTTGTCCATTGCTACCAGAGTCTCTATCCAAAATACTGAGCAGGGCCACCACTAGTGGGGAGTCCTCTGGCATTGGTACTGACAGGGATGAGACTGTCACTTCTAGTGCATTATCATTTACAACAAATACCTCAGTCAGAACTGTACAGTATTCTTTCACTGGAGGGTAGCCTTTATCTGTTGCCTCTATCTCAATTTCTCCTAATTTAATGCTTTCAAAATCAAGCTCCCCATTTAATCTTGTTTGTCCATTGTTTGGATCTAAATTAATCAATGCACCTAAATGGTATGGGTTAACATTTCTAATTAAATATGTAATGTCCTTGTTAATCCTTTCATCAAGATCAGTTGCACTGAGACTGATAATTAATGTTCCCTTTTTTGCATTTTCGAAAAGTTTTATTTTATATACAGTTTGATTAAAAACTGGTGCATTATCATTTGCATCCAGCACGTTGATCACCCACAGAGCAGTTCCAGTTTGCTCTGGTTTGTCTGCATCAATTGCTGTGAGTAGTAAATTATATACATGGGTTAACTCTCTATCAAGAGGTTTTCTTAGCACAAGGACTGTGCTCCTCATTATTTTGAAATCCAAGGTGAAATATTCGTTTGGGCTGATTTTATAGCTGAGCTGAGAGTTGGAACATCAAAGGCTCCTTCTAATAAAAACGATGAATCTGGAAGCCTAGATTCAGAAACAGTCAGGTTTTGCTCAGCTGCTGTGAATATAGGAGCATTATCATTGATATCTTCAATCTCCACATCCACATGGAAAACCCTCAAAGGTTTATGCAGGATCACCTCTAGGTGAATGGTACAGACAGCAGTCTGGGCACATAGTTCTTCTCTGTCTATTCAGGAATTAACAAATAAAATTCCATTCTGCATTCTACCTTTAAGTAGTTTCCAAGGCCTTGGGACTTCATCTGGAACATCTGGGGCATAAGCTCCTCCACCTCCATTCTCAGGTCCTGGGTGAGCTGGCCCACAAAGGTACCAGGCTGGGATTCTTCCAGTACAGAGTAGCACAGCTGCCCTCTCCCCATTCTCCAGGCTTCATGCAGCAGGAACAGCTGTAGTAACCAACTGTTCTTCAAGGGTCTTTGGTGCAAAATCACCATGGTCACAGTAAGCTTTATTCTTAAAAAAGCCCCAGACCTTTCTCCAGGCTTAGTATTCAGTGGCTATACTCAAGCATCCCTTCCAACACCTTCACAATCTGCTTGTTGTATTGTGCTGCTGGGAAGAGCTTTGTCTGGAAAGAGCATTGTAATTTTAAGTAGGTAGCGACATCCTGTGGCAGTCAGTATAAATGCCACACTGATTTTTATTTGTTATCTCTGTGTTGTAATTGTTAGTTTAAAAGGAATATGCTGCTATTATTTTCTAATATTTTTCTTTCCAAGCCAGCTAGTGATATGGGGGAAATAATTTTTAGAAACTTTGAATAATTGTAGCGCAAGGAAAAATTAGGCAGAATTCATTTTGCCACCAATTAGCCAAATAGGCTTAGATTAGCTACAAGTACTGTTACAGTGGTACCTCGGGATACGAACGTCTCTACTAATGAACTGTTTGGGTTACGACCAGCTCAGGCCACAAAAATTTACCTCGATGTGCAAACTCCGCCTTGGGGTACGGTCATTTTTCCGCCCTGACACGTGGTCCGCGGCCATTTTTCCGCCCCTGGCACGTGGTCCACGGCTGTTTTCCCGCCGCGCGGCGCCCAGCCGTCCTCCCACCCCGCCGCGCCCGGCCGTTCTCCCGCCGCACCGCGCCATGCCGCACCCAGCCGCTCTCCCGCCGTGCCGCGCCACGCCCGGCCGTTCTCCTGCCCCGCCCCGCCGTGCCCGGCCATTTTCCCGCCGCGCCGCGCCACGCCCGGCCGTTCTCCCGCCCCACCCCGCTGTGCCCGGCCGTTCTCCCGCTGCGCCACACCACGCCGCGCCGTGCCCGGCCGCTCTCCCGCCCTGCTGCGCCGCGCCACACCCGGCCGCTCTCCCGCTGCGCTGCGCCCGGCCTTTTTCCCGCCATGCGGCGCCCGGCCGTTCTCCCACCCCTGACGCGTGGTCCGCGGACACCAGAACGGATTAATAGTAATTACATTGAACCTTATGGGAAAATTTGCTTCAGGGTGCGACCAAATTCGGAGGGCGGAACAGATTAACCGGATTTACATTGAACCCTATGGGGAAATTTGCGTCGGGTTACAACCAACTCGGGATACGCCCAGAGTCACGGAACACATTAAGTTCGTATCCCGAGGTACTACTGTATTTACATAAAATTAAATTATGTTCACCATGTTAAAAGAAAAGCCTGAACAGTTGGGAAAATTAATGGGTGGATAAATGATATAGCACTGTAGAATGATGCTTTTCAATCAAAGCCATGAACATATGATTATTCAGAATATATTATTATTATAATTTTTTTTTAATTATAAGCTGCCCAGAGTTACCCTCTGGAGGAGATGGGCAGCATATAAATTTAATAATAAATAATAAATAAAAATATTATCATAATATCATGAAAAACAGAAAAGACATCACAACAGTTACCTTTGAGGTGACATTACAAGCATTTCATTTGATATTCATGTCTGATGCTTTCTTGCATCTTTACTATCGAGTCAATCGCTTGTGTATTCTAATAGGTAAAAATCCACTTCTGTCTTAACTTGCATTATTTTGTCTCAATTCCTTACTGTCTTTTGCAAAAAGAACTGATGGGATTTAGAGCAAAATATGTTTTCCCATGATGCTCTTTAATAGAACAGCCAAATTTGTTTTGATTTTTTAAAAATTAGCATTTTAGGGCTATAGTATGCCACTCACTTCCTAAAACACCTTGTCTACTCTTATATTAATGTCTATCATTTCTTTAGAATTTTGATCAGCTAAAGCTGACTGTGGCTTTTGAATCATGAACTGAAGTTGGTTTGAAAACATCCATTCTGAACCTGGATATTTATTTATTTATTCACTTTATATAGCCACCCATCTCACATACATGACTCTGGGCAGCTCACAAAGTTAAAACACATGCATGCACATACACTGAAAACAATAAAAATGATTAAAACCATACAAAACTTAATCTGCGAGAGTGCAATCCAATTTACTAACAATATAGCCATTTAGCAGGCTCTACACCATCACTACCAGATCTCCAGGCAAGATGGCAAAGCCAAGTCTTCAGGCCCTTCTTAAAGACCAGGAGAGTAAGTTCCAATCTAAGTTCCAGGGGAATGCTATTCCAAAGGGCAGGCACCACAGCAGAAAAGGCTGTCTTCCTGGGTCCTGTCAGATGATATTCCTTAGTAATGGGACCCATAACATGCCTCTCCTGCTGGATCTGATGGGTTGGGTAGATGTAAATGGGGAGAGGTGGTCCCTCAAATATCCCGGTTCCATGCCATGTAGGGCTTTATAGGTCATTACTGGCACCTTGAATTGCACCTGGAAGCACATTGGTAGTCAGTGCAGTTTGTGGAGCATATTCAAGAATTTATCTCAATTTATCCAAATTGTCTTTACAGGTAGTCCTTGACTTACGACCACAATTGGGACCGGAACCTCTATTGCTAAGCAATGCAGTCATTAAGTGAATCATGCGCTCAATTTTATGACCCTTTTTGCTGCAGTCATTAAGTGAATCATGTGGTTATTAAGCGAATTCGGCTTCCCCCATTGATTTTGCTTGTCGGAAGACAGCTAGAAAGGCCGCAAATGGCAACCATGTGGCCCCAGGATGCTGCAACCATGTAAATACATGCTGGTTGCCAAGCATCCAAATTTTGATCACAAGACTGCAGGGATGCTGCAACAGTCATAAATGTGAGGATCAGTCATAAGTCACTTTTTTCAGTGCTGTTGTAACTTCAAACAGTCATTAAACGAATGGTCATAAGTCAAGGACTACCTATATTGTGTATGTCATATTGCCATAATAATTGCCAGGTATGTCTAATGGAAATGTTTATCCAGCCTTATTGTTGGAAGGTCCACTTCTTCAGCAAACTCAGTATAATTGTATTTGCTGTCAATGCAATCATACCTTCTTGTCATTTGGGGTCTCTGGCAATGCTCCCTTTTTGAATGAATATCTGCTTCTCACTTAATCTATTCTCACTGGGTTCCTTCAGCTTCTTTAGCAACTTTGTTTTATCCAACTTTCTGTCACTTTCCTTTCCTACAGCTTCCCTGCCTCTCGTCCTTTTGCAAGAATAATAAAAGATTTTGCAATAGTTTATTTTGATTTTACAGACAATCGTTTGATTTTTTCAAAGGTCAGTTGATTGAGTCATCCTTCTTTATCCAAACATTTATTATATTATTATATTAACTTTACTTTGCACATTTTAATAATGACAAATATACTGTTTAGGGTGTCTCCCTTTTCTGTCTTTTATTCTTATAACTAGTGTTCTCTCCATCCCACATTAGCCCTATTGATAAGTATGCATATATGTGTCTTATATCTGGTGCCTATCAGTGTCATTTATAGTGCCTAGAGAAGAGGTAGAGGTGATAGAAGAAGAATCAGATGAGAGTCATGACATGAGAAAGAGTTATACTTCCTTGGCCCTAATATTGGTACAGATACTGATTGAAATATTCTGGGAAAAGCAAGGAAGAGGGTCGTACTCTTGCCATCACTAATCCAACAGTAGTGTCAGCCCTTCAAGGCAGTCTAGTCAGGAAACCAAAACCATGAGCACTAATACTATCTTTATTGTACGGTTACAGTAACAGAATCTTGCAAGTCTGAAAGCACTCCCCCCTCCCCCTGCCTTTGCTTTCTAGAGAACTAGGGAGGGTCCCTTCTGAGACCTTTATCCATCCCCATCTCCCCTTTGGACTCAGATTTCTCTTATCACTGTTGTCTAGGTTGCAGCTCTTCTTCTTGTCTCCCAAGGTTATTCTAAAACCCATTACAAGTAGCTCCAGAGGAAGGGCAAGTTAGCCTCATGCTGGAGAAGACAAAGGTTGCTATGAGAAAGGAAGAGATGTTTAGCATTTATCATGTGCCCTACCAGGATCCTCCATGAAAGGATCTTTCTATAGCAAGTGACCTTAGAACACAGTCCTCAGATTTGGTGGAGCAACTGGTTTTCCTAAATTGGTTTCCACCCCTCAGTTTCCCCAGTCTCTCATGGTGAGCATGACTTTGTTATACCCTGCCCAGAATCTAAGATTTGGGCAGGTTATAAATATTGTAAAATAAAAATTTAAAAATATTTTTTCTAGTGGACCATACAGGAAAAACAAGTATTGTAGGAATTGAGTATTTCACAAAGCAAGGCTGGCTGACAATTTAGGTCCAAAGGAAAATCTAACGTTTACTTTCCTCTATATAGACTTTCTCAAGAGCCACGTGTGACTTAGGAAAATTTTATAGCCTAAGTAGGTTACAGCACAAAGTAAGTATGTCAGCCATAAAGCAGGAAATCCACTTGTAAACTGGCTCATAAAGCTGTAAATCAGGCTCTAGCCTTTTGTCCAGGTTGGAAGGGGCAGGCAACAGCAGTGTGACAGAATATCCACACTGCACCATTAAACTACACCTATCCTATGCTGGCTGGACTGTAAAAAGATGTAAAGAAATTCTGTCCAGATTGGGACACTTTGGGAGCAACATGCCAGTTCAGAGTACCCACTACCCTAACCCTCCATTGGACAAGTCCTCTGCTGCTCTGCCCTCCCAAATTTCTGTGCCAGGAAAGCAATTGGCAATCACTTTCTTTCTATGGGAGGGAGTTACTGGACATACTGTAAATTCTTTGATATACAAAGTTATTTTAAATTTACGTACACTAGTTTAAAGCATCACAATGCACAAGAATGCACATTTACTGTACTGAAATATTTATACCTTAAGTGACTGGAAAAATTATGAAACACTGTACCGGTAAACTTATTTTTAAAAAACAAAGCAAAAGTTCTGCCCCTCATCATCATCTGAAGACATGTCCAAGCAGGACCATAATACAGACAAAAAGTAAGTAGCTCAGCAAAAAAAATAGTAATTAAAAAAAATCTGATAGTTTTCAAACCAGTCTCCCTCTGCATATCAGGCAAATGTTATAACCACTGTGCTATTGGAACATCATTGATAACAGTAGCTGTGCAAAGATCAGAGAGCTACAGGATGGCAACTATTGACCCAGGTTTGAGGTGTGCCTGCCTCTGCATAGTAACCAGGAACCAGTCAAAGTCCAGGTGTTTGCCTAGAAGAAAGTAAAGTGTAACAGGCAAATGGAATGCTTAAGCTGGAAAACAGGCTGCAGAACATGACTTTTAATGCAGAGCAGGAGAACACAATGGAGGTCACATTTGTGGTGGGCTGGGAGTGAATAGAGGACAATACCATCTATTTCTCTTCTCCAGGAATAATTGATGGCCCTTACTTGCAGTGGAACAACTTGCTAGTGCAGATATGCCTATGGCTGGAGAGTCAAAACTCCAACCATCATTACAAGTCCTATGGCCAATTTTCAAGGGGGAGTCAATTGTCAATTCAGTCCACAGGACCCAGCACACATGGCTTCAAAATAAGTAGAAGTTTCCCAGGATATGATCTAACTTGCCTCTGGCTTAAATAGCCAAGTCTCCTGAAACTGAGCAGCCTTGATTTATTGGATTCAGATTCTACAAACTTCAGCTACCACAAATGCCTTCCTCTGCAAGCCACTATTCCACTGTTTTCTATTTTATGGCTTTCCACATATTGCTGCTAGTGTTTCTGAGCACTGTGGGGCCTTGCCTTCAGTTCCAGGCCAGAACCATCTATTTCAAGGAAATAGGATCTGCTTTTATTTTGTCACTAGTACTGGGGCCTGGTTCTTAGGTTTCTGAGTTGACAGCTTCATTGGCTTCCTCAAGAAAGATGGCATGTCCTGATGGTCCCTGCATTAGCCTGGAAAGGGAGCCTAGTCGTACATTCAGTAACTAAGGTCTGGTTATCTCAGTAAAAGAATAGGTGAAAAAATAACATGACATCACAAATCTTTTTGCACTGCAGCCAGCACTCTCTCTGTATCTCTAGAGAATTGGAGCAGTGAACTAGACTGCATAAGGTAGGGACTGACCAAACCAAAATAGAATAGTTGCTTCCCAAGATTTGGAAATTATACTGTACTTTGCTTGTTGCAGTCTAAAGCTGTATTTGCCTTTTCTGTAGTCCTATCACACTGCTGGTTCATATTCAGTTACAATCAGCTACTATTCCAAAATCTTTTTTGCAAGTATCATTACCAAAGCAAATATCCCACATCTTATAACTGTATTTGACTTTTGTTGCTAAGAGAAAAAACTTGCAGTTGTCTATGCTAAATCTCATTCTGTTACTTTCAGTCCATTTCTCCAACCTATCCAGATAGTTTGGAACAGTAATTCTGTCTCCTATGTATTAGCAATTCCACCTAATTTTTATCATCTGCAAATTTGATAAGCATTACCTCAGTCCAAATCATTGAAAATACTGAAATACTGAAAATACTGAACACAAATACTGAAAAGTTAAGGACTAGGAACTGATCCTTATGGCACCCCACTTGAATCTTTTCTCCAATTTCATGATGATCCACTGGTAATTACTTTTTCAGTACAATTTATATATATCCTGTATATCCAGGGTATTCAGCCCACAAGTAATTAGCCATACCACAAAATTCTATTACTGCTCTGAGTTTTATTAAAATTTGACTTTTGAAGTCTTTGACTACACTCCGTTTTAGTGACTCTTAAAAATCAGTAATTCCAGCATTACATGGCCATTTCCTCCGTGATCTGGGTTTTTCCACTTCCTCAACTAAGTCTTCCCTATTGATTAGTATCAAGTCAAGGATAGCTGATGCTTTTGTGACTTCCTCCACAAGTGAAAGAGAAAGCTGTCAGCAAGACAAGTCATGAATTTTCTGAAAGGACTATCCTTGGCAGATTTCATCTCCCAACATGTGTTGGGATAATTAAAGTCTCCTATCACTGCAATTTCATCCAGATTTGCAATTTGCTTTTGGAAGGGATTATTCATGTCTTCTTCTTGGTTGGGTGGGTGATAGTAAACACTAACGAGGACCCTTGTACACAGAGAGGTGAGGAGCTGACTAGCATGTAAGCAAAAGCAAATACTCAATTCTTCAAAGAGTGTAGAGGTGAAGTTTCTTCTCCCCAGTTCCAATCTCTGAGCATTCAGAGATGTGGTTTGAAAACAAAAACAGACACTTTGGAGTCTCAGCAGTCCAAACCAAGAAAGTAATATTCAGAACAAAGTGCCTAACTATGGATAGAAACAGTGTTGGCAGTGGCAGTTTGAGGCTTCTATTTCTGGTCTCCCATAAACCCTCTCAATAGGCCCTCCAGCTGCACCTGTGAGTGGGTAAGCAGCACCTTACTTATGCAGTCTCCAGTTCCCTTTACTCCCTCCTGGCTTTCCAGCTTGAGGAACCAGCTTTAACTCTCTATCCGGGCAATAAGTTGATGCAAGGTCAGGCAGCATAGAAGGGGATCAGGCAGTTTGCTTGTGCAGCCTGATCCAGATAGTCAAGCAGCAGGTTTCTGTCTGTAGTATCCTTTTTGCCAACCACTGGCATCTGTCATCTCTCTCATCCTTCTCTTCTAACTCCCCACACCTTTCTCATTCGTCAGAGTAGTCTTTCTGCTCAGCAGGCACTGAGTCAGCAAACACTCATTCCCTGTTGATGTTGTGTACTCACAAGGAGGCTGAGATTTTCCCTTCACCACAACCCTATTTCAACAACAACTCACATTTTCTGCAGTGTGCAGGTCTTCATCTGGGATCCTTGCTTCAGGTTTTCATTTGCACCTCTACAGGATTCAATTCAAAGGCCGAATCAAGCTCCCTATACTTGGGCCAAACTCATTTTTACTTTGTGAGGTGTAACCCATTTCATGCCAGTCTATCATTTAGGTAACTCAGACTATGTTTCTGGAAGCAAAATCTCTCCCATTGACCCCATGTGCCTAGCCAGTCACTGATTTGGAGTATTTTTCTTACCCTTTCCAATCTTCT
Organism: Python bivittatus; assembly: GCF_059951505.1. Classification (NCBI taxonomy): domain Eukaryota; kingdom Metazoa; phylum Chordata; class Lepidosauria; order Squamata; family Pythonidae; genus Python; species Python bivittatus. Next base: position 9,578,887 of record NW_028277124.1, on the reverse strand, counting down.
TCCATAACTGGAAGTATAAATAAAAATACCATCTGAGCTCCCAGGATCTTGAGCTTCCTCCCAACATTTCAATGTCTGTGGCGATGCAGTTCTATCTGTGCTTTACAGTATCATTTATCTCACAAATATTAGGAGAAAGGATTAACTGTCAATGGACTTGGAAGTTACTTGTCATGTCCTAGACCCCTGCTTCTATCAGACAGCACACTTCATATGCTGATGGGCCTAGTCTGTCTATTTCCTGTAGTAGAGAGTTGTCAACTTCCATGACTCTTCTCTTTGTTTTCTTATAGAGCATAACTGCACCCTCTCATTCTGTAGTTCTCTTTCTTCCTCTGAAAGCTCCCAGACTATTTCATCTACAAGGGCCTAAAAACTGTATCTACCTTCCAATAGAGAAGAATATATTTTATATCTCTTGTTTCTGATTGTTAAACTCATTCACCGAACCTCACTATATTTGACCATTTTCCTTATAGAGATTTGCTCTCATTGTCAGTTTCTGTTGTAGAGGCTCCTACCTTTGAACTGATAAATCCTCATATTTTCTTATCAGATGGAGTAGATGCCTTCCCTGCTCCAATCCTTTCACATTTTCTTCAAGGGCTTGCACTTGCTACAAATATAGGCCAAGTTGATTTCAGGCAGGAAGATGAAGATGATTCAAGCATTGCAGATCTCCATTGCAGGTTCCATCTTAATTTTTGCTTCTTAGGGCCCTATCAGTAGAAAGCCATTCATTCATTCATTCATTCATTCATTCATTCATTCATTCATTCATTCATTGTTCCTTTTCAAGGATTCCAGGTTCATCAAGTGCAAACTCTTGGCTAAGAGGGAAAACCTCTTAGGGACTCCTTTTAAATTTCCCTGCTGAAATCCTCTGGCAAACTATTATTAGCTCTCGCTGCTCACTTGCACAGTCTAATGAAAGGTATCAATCCTTTATTGCAAAGAAAAAACATCCAATTTCTTTGACTTGTCCTTGCCTACTTTTTGGAGTTTGCATCCTGGCATGAATGTGGTCCTCAGCCCAGAAAACCATGTACTGCTCTTAACTGTTTTTGAAATGATGACCCAAAAGAATTGAAAGTACAGGATAAGTAAAGGTATAGCCAGCAGCTTAGAGCTAAGAGTGTTGTATCCAGATGGGGAATAGGAATCCTTGCTATTCCTATTCCTTCCCTTTTCTTTATTTCTAAAGGTAATAGCACAATGGTTTGACCTGAACTAGGAGCACACACGCACACACGCAATTACCCCACCCTAGTCCATGCATTCCAGGATGCACTGAACCATAAGCAGAATATAACTATGAAAAACAAGATTGCCTTGCCATTATTGTAAATCATTCCAAATGTATCACTTTCAATAATTATTTTTATATATTTGATTTGGTGCAGTTTAATAATAAAATTATGAAAACTTTAATCACAGTGGACTTAACATTCCTACATTGATGCTTGAAAATATATTTTCTTGAATTAAACTCTTCTGGCAAGAATATGTTTAAAGAATACCCTGACTCATATATCGTGCAGTTCAAAGCCCAATGAATCTCAATAGCACGTCTTCAAATGATGTCAATAAATTAATTTTAATAGCACACTTCAGATATTAGTATGCATAGTTATATAAAACTAGTTCTCTTACGCTGTAGCTCACATTCAGTTAGTAATCTGGATTATCTGTTTAGCAAGAAGATTGTGTATTGCAATGTGTTAAGTTTTGAAGGTATTAATAGTTTAAAATACAACATTTATAATAAAAGGCTAAAGTTTCTTTCTGAAGTAAATCAGCAAATCATTGCTGACACAGTTGCTTGGATCTAGACTTTATTCATCCTAGTCATTGCTAGAAAGTCTACTGAGAAAGCAAGAGATGATTTTGACAATCTTCCCTTTTTCCCTATAGACAATGAAACTCCCTGGAATTTAAACCAGAAGGGTTGGGGACATGACCTGAAGACTGGAAGTTAAGAGGAAGATCAGCAAGTTGCTTTCCTCTCCTTTCATCTGTACAATCCCTCCCCTAGATCAAAAACTTTCCATGAATTGAAGTTCTTTCATTTGTAATAAGTTCAATTATTCATAAATGAAATAGGTTCAGTTACTGAAAATTAAAAAGTCAGTCTCTAATGTTCTGTTGCAGTTTGGCTTAGTCCCATGTGATCAAGTAATGTGACTCAGACCCAGAAAGACAAAGAAAGACATAGGGCTAGACAAATAAGAGGAGACTTGATATTAGATACCAAGCTAAAGATTCAGTGGCATCCCTGAGTATCTCTTACTCTTAAGGGGAAAGGTTTTCATTGAATTGAGATACTGCCCAGTATCTTTCACTGAATTGAATTTCATTGAGATACTGGCCAGTATCTTCCTGTATGGTCTGGCTCTTACTGATAGATGTTTTATAAAGGAGTACAACTGATTAAGACCCAGGGACTGGGAGAAATAGTGCATCATTTTCCCCACTGCTGAGTTCCTCTACACACAAGTCATCCCTCTACTGTTGATGAAAACATACATGTTTGTAATTTGCCCATATTTCTCACTTAAATTATATTCACTATCCATCATTAATACAATAATGTTGTCTACATTTATTTATCAGCCTTTTAGTCTGTAGAATAATAACTATTTCAGGGGAAACTCTAACAGTTTTTATTATCTTTTCAAGAAAAAAAACCCTACAGTCTAGTTAAGCTTGCATCCCCATCACCTTCAAAGAAATATCTGATGGCATCACTCTGATAAACTTCTTCATTTATCAATAAGGTAAAGCACAAACACGATCACAGTCTTAGAAACATTCTGTTTGAAGACCTATTGAAGGTCATTCCAGAATTCTTTTAAAAGACTAAAGAATAAATAGGTTTCAAATCATGTAACACGTGTCAAAACAGAAGGATTATGATACCAACCCACATAACTCACCTGTCCGGAGGAATTTAGAACTGGCTCCCTCAAAATTCCCACTTCCCCAACATCCATATAGGCAGGAATGTTGGGACTGAAAATCATGAGGTCACTCTTGGCACCAGCCTCTGCACTCACACCTGCCAGGATGTGGCTGTGGCGATTGGAATAAGACCAGCTGCCCACTTCACTGGCACAGACCAGGGTGGCCATGCCAGGGCCATACACCATGGTTTCCTTTGCCTTGCAGTGGCATCGCAGGGCCACATAGATAAGAATGGCCAGCAGAAACAAACTGGAAACAGAGCAGATGGCAATGATCAGATAGACATTGACTGAGTCCACCAGGGACACAAAGCTCTCCCCTGACTGGTGAAGGTGGATATCCGCCTTGATGGCTTGGGCATTTGTCACCAATGACACACTCAAGGTAGCTGTAGTTGAGAGTTGAGGCTTTCCATGATCCTTCACAAGAACCAACACACTCTGGATTTTGCTTCCTTCTGTCTCATCCAGAGAATATTTGGTACTCACCTCACCACTATACTGGCCCACAGACCATGGACCATTGTTTTCTTCAAGCAGTTCGTACCTTAGCCATGCATTGTATCCTGAATCAGCATCCAAGGCATGGATCTTGCCTACAATATGACCAGGCATCACTGGAACCACAAGAAGTATCAAGTCCTCTTCTGATGATTCTGACACGGCAGGTGCATTGTCATTCTCATCTATCACAAAGACTTGAACAGTCACGTTGCCACATAAGGAGGGCAGTCCAGCATCCTTGGCTCTCACCTGGAACTCCAGCAATTTCAACTCCTCATAGTCCAAAGGTTGCAAAACATAGAGCTTTCCACTTTCTGACTGTACAGAAATGTAGCTGGACAATGGCCAGAGCTTCTCATCTATCCAATAGGTTATTAGAGCATTCTCAGCTACATCTGGATCTGAAGCAAATACTGTGAAAATGTGAGCACCAGGTGGATTTTTCTCTCTCACAAAGACTGTGTAGGACAGCTGTGAGAAAGTAGGTGCATTATCATTTACATCACTGATTGAAAGCATTAGGAATCTGGTGGCAGACAATGGTGGAGTCCCTTGATCTTGTGCAATAATTTCTAGACTGTACTCGGCAACACGTTCCCGATCCAGGTGCTCATGTAGCACCAGTGAATAGTAATTTTTTCCAGTTGACACTAGCTTGTAAGGAATCCCAGATGGCCACAAGGAACTGCTCACTTGTCCATTGGCACCAGTGTCTCTGTCTGAAACAGTAATCACAGCTATCACCATCCCCAATGGTGAGTCCTCTGGAATAGGTATCAACAAAGACATTACTGTAATTTCTGGAGGATTGTCACTGAGATCCAGAATCTCAATCAAAACTTTGCAGTGTCCTGATAATGGAGGATTTCCATTATCTTTTGCCTCAACTTGTATTTCATAGAAACTCCTTTCTTCAAAGTCCAAATGCCCTTTCACATAAATCTCACCAGTTTGATGATCAAGGATGAACTTTTCTTCTCCACTTGTGGGAGAAAAAGTGCTTGAGATGTATGTAATTTCTTTATTTGTCCCCTCATCTAAATCTGTTGCATTTACCTTAAACACTAACTCATTTTCTGAGTTTTCTAAAAACTGGACTTTATAAACCGATTGATTAAATACAGGAGGGTTATCATTTGCATCTAGCACTTGGATCACTAACTGGACTGTGCCAGTGAGTTGTGGATTACCTCCATCAGTGGCCACGAGAAACAAGTGATGAACAGCACATTCTTCTCTATCAAGAGGTTTATTTAAAACAAGGAATAAAGAAACACTATGTTCATAAGTTTCTGTTACATCTAGACTGAACTGCAGGTTAGGGCTAAGTCTGTAGCTAAGCAGAGAGTTTGCAGCAATATCAGCATCAGAGGCTCCCTCTAGGGGAAAGCGTGAATCATGAATATTAGACTCTGCAATAGTAAATTGCCTCTCTGTAGCAGGGAAAACTGGGGCATTGTCATTTATGTCTGTAATCTCCACTTCTATGTGAAAAATCCTTAATGGTTTCTCCACAAGGGCATCCAGGTGAACAATGCACACAGCATTCTTGTCACAGAGCTTCTCCCTGTCAATCTGAGAACTCACAGATAAAATCCCATTCTGCACATTTACCTGGAAATATTCTCCTTGTTCCTTGGAAAACAACCGAAACATCCGAGTCACGAGTTCATCCACCTCTAGCCCCAGATCCTGGGCAATGTGGCCCACAAAAGTGCCCTGCTGGGATTCCTCCTGCACCGAGTAATAGAGCTGGCTGCCCCCCATTCTCCAAGCGGCGTGGAGGAGTGCCAGCTGCAGCAGCGATGCCTTTCCAGACTCCACTTTCCATACAAGCATGGCAAAGCTGGAGACCAGCTTTTGTTCTTTTTTAAATAAATAAATAAATCCCTTTTTTATGGGGCTCAGGAGCAGAGCCCCAGGCCCACTCCTGGTCTGGTGGTGCTGGAATCTCTTCTAGTGGTTTTGCAACTGATAGCTGGTGTCTCTTTAGTGGTTCTGTGAGTAGAAGTCCAGGCGGGTGGAGCTCTGCATTTTAGCCTTGCTTCTTCTAGACAACAGTGACCCCTTGTGATTGCCTTTTGAAGTTCTCCCATGGTATTAATAGAACTATAACTATAATTCTTATAAACATCATAAACTTTTCATATAATAAAATCATGATAATCTTATACAATATATTTCATTTTATACGCCTTTCTCCTTCATTTATATTAATTTGTCTACCTCATTATCTTAGATTAATCCAGCAGCTTGACATTTGCTTAATCTATTTTCTCTTTTTAATAGATCTTTTTTTTTTTTTTTATGTTTGCAAAAGGTTATTGGGAAACCCTACAGAAAATGTAACAGGTTTCAGATTAATGAAATTATGGGACATAACTGAGATGTGGAGCAGTGGTATCATAAAGAAATACTACTAAAACTGTTGGGATAGAATACAATACCATGTGCTTTTTATGACCTCTTAGATCAGTTTCTGTTTATTGGCTGCAATATTATTTATGAGTCATATTTATGACTGTAATTTGAGACATACTGAAAAAGAGAGAAATAAAGATTTACAGGGCCAAATTTCTTCATTAGATCTCCAAGTAATTGATTTTTCAGAAAAGTCTTGAACATGATGACAACAGTTCCAATCTTCTGAAAGCATTTCCTGTCTACCTCCCAGGGTCCCCACCTAATGATACCAGTTTCACATGTTCTGGTCAGAATAATGCCAACGTGTAGCAGTGTAAGAAAACTTTTGAAAATCTTGAACAGGAAGAATGAGAATTCTCAGATGCTTTGTGTTCAGTACAGGCAAATATACTTTAATTCTTTTCTTGTTGGAGCTGTTACATTCCTACTGGACTTCTCCATAATATATAGATGTAAAAATGCTTCTGAATGATTCAGTGGCATCTGTGTGAGATCAAAAACAGTCAAGCTGCAGGTTGTGGCAGCATGATTGAAACTTATCCTTTTGTATGTGCATCAATATCACACACATGTACAAAAGGAATGGGGGGTCAATTGCACTGCCATAACCGCCATCTTGACTTTATTGACACCCCCTCCCAAGGATGGTGTTGGGATGATTATATAATCTGAATAGTAGGTGCTATTGGCAGGAGAATGTTTGTTCATTTGTTCTAACTGACCATTAAACCTTGGTGGAAGCTATTTATTTGAAATCTACTATTATTGCAATCCAGACAGCATTTTTTAAAAACATATATAAAATTTTAAAATTCTCAGTTCCTATTTCTTGGTTTCCAGATCCAACAGAAAGAGCTCCTAGAGGTTTTACAATGTTTTCTCACCTGTGTCACTCAGGTACTGGAGAATGGAACAGGATGAAACCTCTCCTTCTATCTCATGTAAATGGGGGAGGGGGGGGGGAAAGGTTATCCTAAGCCATTTTGCCTGCATCTGCTTCACATTTTTAATAAACAATTCCTTAGCCTTTAAGGTGTCATAAAATGGGCCCAAGACCCTCTGGTGGTTTGCTGTTTTATCATTGCTATAAGTACCCAATACAGGAACTACCAAGTGAAGTTACTGTATGGGCCCAAAGATGAGAAGAGATGCAGGTTGCTACAGGCATCATCAGACACCACTGATTTATTCTGAGTGAGCTCAGATCTCATCAGAGCCAATGAAACACATCATGTTATAAAGAAGCAACTTACTTATGTCTGGAACTGTCTTTGCGAAACTCTTTCCCCCTCTTTTTGCTTATTAAACAAATGAAAAATAATAATAGTAATAGCAATTTCATAAATGTGAAAAGAAAAAGATTGCAATATTACATTAATCTTTTAATATTATTCAAGAAACTAAAATTAAAGATAATAGAAAATTGCTGATTAAGTTATAGCAGAGAACACAGCTTAAAAAAATTTGTCCAGATTGTTTGCCCTTCTGCTGAAAAGAAAATTATTCAGATGTTGACAAACTGCACATCTTACCAATCCTTTGCTTCAAATCAATTGAAGATTTATTTTCTTATGTTTATTAATTCTTTTGGCTATCACACACATCTGAATTGTTTATACTTCTTAATGCATTGATAAAAACAGTGTGCTAATGATATAGCCAAGAAGAACATACAGTATATGTAACTGAGAAACAGCAATGGCAAATTATATAGATAATCCTATGAATTTCAGAGCAAAATACTGCAATAATACGACAAGCCCAAACCACATGAATGTTCCAACTTCTAAATTGCATTTACAACAATACAATCAATGTTTACTGAATAAACTTTTAGGAAAGATTTGGTTGCATTTCAAGACAAAAATGTCTATTACATTTTACAATAAAATATAGAACTCTCTACTTTTACAGTTTTAAAAGAACCTGTTACTTAAAGCATTCAAGTCTGTTATTCTAAAGTTCACTTAAATAATTAATACCACTTTCATTTACTTTCTTTAATTTCTAATTCAGCTTAATAAATAGCTTAGGACACTCAATATTTCCGAAGTTTTTAACACAAATAGCATTTCAGAAGAAGCAATAGCATGAGAACCAGAGTCCAAGTAAGGGATACTTATATTAAATAAACTGCCAAGAAGCATTCTGAAGTAACTCAAACTTTGTTTTAAGTTCTACAAACTTTTTAAAAAATGCTTCTATACTGGCCCCAAAATTGCTTCTAATCTAGCCCTAGACAATAAAATTATGAGAAGCAGCTTTATATTCCCAAAAAGATTCTACCAACAGTTCTCTGATTCTGTAGCTATTATCTGATAATGTCAGCTTTTCATGGGTAACAATGTACAGTATTTTTTATACAGATCCATTCTGTAGCATTAAGAACCCGATGAGGATTGAATAATAACAATAGGTATCCACAGGGTGGGGGGAAGTAACAAAACACACATCATGGTGTCACAGTGTAAACTCTCCACCCTTTCATACCTGCATGTGACATCATGGCCTAAGTGTGAAAGGGGGGAGCTTGCACCATAATGTCATGACACACACTTCATCATTATAATGACATTTTGGTTAGGAATACATGCCTATGATAACTCTAAGTCAACAGTGCATATGTACTTCACCAGCCTCAGAATCTGAGAATGGAACAAAAGAAATAAAAGCCTTCTAGTAATAGTGCCTTAGACCACAAAATGCCTACTACATTTTTATCAGCATTTCAAAATCTTAATCTTTAGTAAACATTCTATTAAGATATACAAATATATCTACTTACTCTAATTTTTCATCATCTTGCAATAATTTACTTCATTTTCCCTGTCAAACACAACTGCTGTTTTATATGCATTAATGTTTAGATCTATAGTCCTCGTTGCACCATACAGTGTATCCAACATTTGCTGCAAATCCTTTGGGTTCTCAGCCAACAATATGGCATCTGCTGCTCACAAACAGGTACCTTCATACATACCACAAACAGATGACTTATACCACAACAACCAATTTTATACATTTATCCATATATACATTAAACAACCAAGCATTATCACACATTCTTGTATTACTCTGTGCTCAATGATGACTCATGCACTAAGCATTCAATTTTTTTTCTCATACATTTTGACTCATATCATATCACGTTCAACAACTAACCTTCAACTCCATATTCATGCAAAAATACATAATTCAAGCCTATTCAGTATCATACAATTTCTCTAAATTGAGAAATTTGCAGTAAACTTTGTCACATTGTACATTTCTCAATGACATATGGAAAAGCAAATCTTCAGTCTTCATACCCTCTTCATACCCCCTGCTTAGCTGGACTGTGCTTCTCAATTTTTGTTCATTATCACCTCTTGCACCCTTTTGATCAATACCTTTCCAAGCACACTATAGTTTTTGCATTTACTCTTGCTACATTTCCTTGTCTTTCCTTGAAAGACAATGGCATTCTTCCAATTACCAAGGACAGCTGCAGTCTTCAAACACATTAAACAAGTTGCCACTCTATAAGCGAACCCCATGCATATTTTAACATTTCTACATTTCTACCATCTACACTTGCAGCCTTACAGCATTTGTGGCTTCCTTTCATCAGTTTTTTCTGGGATGCTAACATTTATAACTTTTGTTTCAATTCCACTTTTCAACAAATCACTATCATTCTAAATCCCTCACTTCAGTTTATCCCTATTTCATCACTTTTATTTTGAATCCCACTTATTCTTCTGGAGGCTCCTTGTTTAGCCCTTTTGACCTACCCACTTTGTGTCTTCATTAAAATAATTCCACATTTTTCTCTCCCTCCTGATCTAACACATTCCTTGCTCTCCTTAAGTACATTCTTTCAAACTAGCATTTCCTCTTTATACACATTATACAATTTCTTTCCCTCATTGTCCTTTTATTTGCATACAGTGTCATGCTGTTATATGGATTTTCCTCATCCATGACCTCTTTTACTTCATTATACCAGTATCTTTGTTTCATACTTCCCATTAGTGTAGCTCCACACAATTCTGTCATGTGCATATATAATCCTTTTCACTCTATTCCAAGCAGTTTCCATATCCTTTTTTCCTTTGTCCACTTACCATTCATTCTGTTGGGAGATTAATCTATCTTCTAACACTTTTTATACAGTTCTTTTATACCAGTTTAAAATAATCTCATTATTAAATTATGTAACTTCTGTAGTAGACTGTGGGAATGCTGCTGATATAATACAGGTAGTCCTCACTTAAAGTCCATTCGTTCAGCAATCATTCAAAGTTACAATGGCGCTAAACTAAGGGATTTATGGCCAGTCCTCAAAGTTCCAGCCACTGTAGCGGTCTTTCTTTTGCGCTGGGGCAGTTGGGGACTTCTTTCACATGCCAGCCTTCTTTCACAAAAGAAGGCCCTGAAGGGGCGCAGAGGCCCTGGCCAGCACACAAGAGAAGCCCCTGCTGCACCAGTGCAAAAGAAGGACCTGGCTAGAAGGGTCCTTGTTTTGCACCAGCACAACCAGGGTCTTCTTTGGCATTCCAACTTTCTTTTGCGAAAGAAGGTCCTGGGTGGCATGCAAATGGAAGCCTCAACTAGCATATGAATGGAGGCCCTGGCTGGTACATGAACAGAGGCCCTGGGCAGGGCATGAATGGAGCCCCTGGCCAGTGCGTGAGAGAAGCCCTGACTGCACTGGCACGAAAGAAGGTGATGCAAAAGAAGGCCCTGTCTGGTACAGTAGTGGCATGCGGTGCTGCAGGCACGGTGGTGGCAGGCAAGGCTGGGCAGTGGGAGCAGCTGGTGGCAATGTGTAAGCAGGTAGCCAAAAGGCAGAGATGGGGGGCGGGGGGTTAGACAGGTGGGTGGAGTTCAAGAGAAGACAGTCCCTTACCTTACTGAGGCTCGGGGCTGGGATCTCCAGGTGTGTTTTCCTGCTCCCGTTTCAAAGCAGTGCTTGTCTGCTTTTGTCAGCTCAGGTGCTGCCAGCCAGTTTGCCTAAATCACTTTATTTTCTTTTAAGCCAGCCCCTCCACTTTGGCTACTTTGCAGGGCCAGGAATACCCATCACCGCATTTTCCCTACTTTTCTTTAATAAGTTCTGTTGTAGATTCTTTTATAACAGGAACTTAATAGTTATAACAATTAAATGCAGAATGTCCCCATTTCAAAACCCAATAAATCTTTTTTTAAAAAACATCTGTTTTTCTTTATACTTTTCTGCTGGTCATTTTTCTTTCCTTTTCTTTTTCTAAGTCCACTGGTGCATCATTTCACCATAATTTCAGTCACTTGGCAGATGTTTTAAATTATTATTTTTCTTTCCCTGGGCTACTTACTGCTCTGCTGGGCTTTTCTTTTCTTTTTTTAATATGGACACTGATGCACCGTTTCATCATTTTTCTAGTCATGGGAAATTTATTTATTTATTTATTTATTTATTTATTTATTTATTTTATTTATTAAATTTGTCCTCGCCCATCTCTTCCCAATGGGGGACTCTGGGCAGCTCACAGCTCATTAAAAACAATAAATAAATATATAATTAAAAGCCTATATGCACAGTTACAAATGCTAAGTAAGACCTGCCAGCAGGTTTGGAACAGAAAGCAGGGAATCCTCCAACCGGAGAACCTGGTAGTCTGCTGTCCAGATTGAATTCCTTGCAAAATGCTGCCAAAAGTCCTCAGTAAGAGACAGGATTTTGTTAAGCCAATTTAATGTCAAACCAGCATAAGTAGTTTAAGGATGCATTTATCTTGTTGGAGATATTCAAATGAATCTGCTTTTGTTGTATTTGCATCAAAATTGGAACTAAATTTAAATGTCTCAGTACCGAAAACTTTATAGGAATCTTTACCCTGAAGTTTAAAAAAAAATCAAAACACAACCCTACATACAATAAATTTATCAGAATTATTACTAAGACCCAATAGTATCAACACTGATTTCTCCCAATTAATATCAAACACTAGTATTAAAAAATAAGATTAGTTATAGAAATTTCTAGATTATTTATGAAACACAGGACAACATCTGGATGCAACAGTATCTTATACTCTTGTTTCCTGCACTAAAATACTTTTACTGTATTCAGAATTTAAAATAGCATAAGGAAGGTTACAAGTTTTTTAACAGATTAAAAAGAGAATGAAAGAGAAGGCATAATTGCCATGCACCATATCTTAAAATAAAGAAGAAAGTTAGTAATCACTTATGATTTGGGAGTGCAATAAACTGTGCCTGTTCAAAATATAAAATTTTACTTTTTGATTAGGATGCTTTAAACTGAATTCCTGGACTGCTGAATAAAAAAAGAATCCAGAAATAAGATCTGAGGAAGCTAGTGAGAAAAAATCAAAGCTGTCAAAGTGAAGAAAAGTTTTCTAATCCTAATAGCAAATAGCTTTCTCTTTATAGCATATACAAGTGTGGAGGTATTTCAGACAGACATCTGGGCAAAGCATGATTTAATGTGGATTTCTGCACTGAGCAGGGGGTGGGATTTCATGGCCCGAATTACCCCGTCCAACTTTCCAACTTTCTTCTATAGTTCTAAATTATCTTTGTCATTTGAACCAGTACCTAGCTTAATGAAATTAACAAACAAATCAAAAGAATTGCTATGTTCCCAATCGCAACTCATTCATGAAGCTCTGATAGGTAATTCACAAACACTGTGTAAACTAAAAATAAATTATACAAAATATTGTAGAATATCACCTTTTAGCTAGTCATGTATTTATAAGTCTTCTATTACAAATTGAAAATGTAATTATGAAAAATATATTATATCAGTACTGATTTAGAATTGGTATCAGGGAAATAGAATGTTGGCTGAATGTCAAGCACTAAAACAAGGACCAAAACTCACCTCTTTAGATGCATCTGGGGGCAGTTCTGTCCCATTTTCAAATTCTCCATTATTTGCAAAAACAGGAATGTTGGGACTGAAAATCATGAGGTCACTCTTGGCACCAGCCTCTGCACTCACACCTGCCAGGATGTGGCTGTGGCGATTGGAATAGGACCAGCTGCCCACTTCACTGGCGCAGACCAGGGTGGCTGTGCCAGGGCCATACATCATGGTCTCTTTTGCCTTGCAGTGGCATCGCAGGGCCACATACATGAGAATGGCTAGCAGGAACAGACTGGAAACAGAACAGATGGCAATGATCAGATATATGTTGATTGAGTTCACCAGGGGCATGAAGGTCTCCCCTGACCGGTGAAGATGAATGTCTGTCTTGATTGCATGGGCATTTGTCACCAGTGACACACTCAGGGTAGCTGTGGCTGAGAGTGGAGGCTTCCCATGATCCTTTACAAGAACCAGCACACTCTGGATTTTGCTTCCTTCTGTCTCATCCAGAGAATATTTGGTACTCACCTCACCACTGTACTGACCCACGGCCCATGGACCACTGCTTTCTTCAATCAGTTCATATCTTAGCCATGCATTGTATCCAGAATCCGCATCCAAGGCATGGATTTTGCCTACAATATGGCCAGGCATCATAGGAACCAGCAGAAGAATGGGGTTCTCTTCAGCAGATCTTGACACAGCAGGTGCATTGTCATTCTCATCCATCACAAAGACTTGAACTGTTGCATTCCCACATAAGGAGGGTAATCCAGCATCCTTGGCTCTCACCTGGAACTCCAGCAATTTCAACTCCTCATAGTCCAAAGGTTGCAAAGCATAGAGCTTCCCACTCTCTGAATGTACAGAGATATAGCTTGACAATCGCCAGAGCTTTTCATCTATCCAGTAGGTGATCATGGCATTCTCAGCTACGTCTGGATCTGAGGCGGATATTGTGAAGATGTGAGCACCAGGGGGATTGTTCTCCTTCACAAAGACTGTGTAGGAGGGCTGTGTGAATGCTGGAGCATTATCATTTATGTCACTGATAGGCAGTAAGAGGCTGATGCTAGAAGAAAGTGGTGGAATGCCTTGATCTTGTACTGTTACTACTATCCTGTATTCAGCCACCTGCTCCCGATCTAGAGGTGCACCAACAATCAGGGAGTAGTAGTTTTTGAATGTGGACTCCAATTTGAAGGGTAGCCCAATAGGCCTTAGGAAAGAACTTACTTGTCCATTGGTGCCAGAATCCTTGTCTGAAGCACTGATGATAGCCACTACAGTCCCTGGTGTGGAGTCTTCTGGCAATGGCACAGAGAGAGAATTCACAGACACTTCTGGAATATTGTCATTCATATCCAACACTTCAATGAGAACTTTACAATGTCCAGATAAAGTACCCTTATCTTCTGCCACAATTTGAAGTTCATAGAAATTAATATCTTCATAATCCAAATTTCCAATCACACTGATTTCCCCAGTATTGGAATTTATACTAAATATCTTTCTGACATATAGAGCTAGCCTATTGCTAAAAAAATAAGAAATTTCTCCATTAATCCCTTCGTCTAAGTCTGTAGCATTCAGATCAATAACTAATGTCCCACTAGCTGTATTTTCTGGCAACTTTATCCTGTAAATGGATTGATTAAATACAGGAGGGTTGTCATTTACATCCAGCACATTGATGACTAGCTGGACAGTTCCTGTGAGTTTTGGTTCACCCCCATCAGTGGCTGTCAGTACTAAATGATGCACAGGGCTCTCCTCTCTGTCAAGTGGAATCTTCAGTACAAGTACTACAGATTCACTCTCATCTTCATCATTTCCTGAATCAAGAACAAAATGGTTGTTTGGAGGGAGCCTGTAGGTTAACAGAGCATTAGTACCAATATCTGCATCAGAGGCTCCCTCTAAGGGAAATTGCGTCCCTGCTGCTGTTATCAGTTCTGATATGCTCAGAATCTGTTCCCTTGCAGAAAAGATGGGAGCATTGTCGTTAATATCTTTGATTTCAACCTCCACATGGAAGAATCTCAGTGGTTTCTCTACAATCACCTCCAAATGAACAACACAGTCAGCATTCTTGGCACACAGCTCCTCCCTGTCTATCCGGGAATTTACAAACAAGATCCCATTCTGCACGTTTACCTCAAAATAGTCCTTCTCTCCTTTGGACAGCATCCGGAACATCCTAGGGACCAGATCGCTCATCTCCAACCCCAGATCTTGGGCGATGCGGCCCACGAAGGTGCCATGCTGGGATTCCTCCAGCACAGAATAATGGAGCTGGCCGCTCCCCATTTTCCAGGCGGTGTGGAGCAGAACCAGCTGCAGCAGCCCCTTCTGCCAGGTAAGCATTGCAAACACAGGCACAACGCCAACAGTCTCTTCTCTTTTTCTCTAGATATCTTGCCTTAAAGGTGTCAGGAGCAGAGTCCATGCACCTCATCCATTCTGGCAATACTTTCATCAGTTTAATCTTGGCTTATTGTGCTTTCTCTGTTGTTTGATACTCCCGTTATGGACCCAACTGGCAGGAATCTCGGTCCCTTTAAAAGAGGAGCTCTGGATTTTCAGTTTCACTTGAAGGTTTCCTTAGGAAACAGTGACCTCTTGTGACTGAATTTCAAAATGGAGAAACAGACTTCTGTATTCATGATAGATTTCTAATAATCATCCCATCTTCATGCTCAGGTGAATAGACTTTTCCACAGAGTGCTTGACTTCATTTGTATATTTCTCATAACTGCATTTATTCTTCTTTCACTGTGTACACATTATATTCATTTACCTTATACATTTATGGATAGCTATTTTCATTTCTATGTATAGCGATGGGATGTGTACTTGTTTGACTCCCCTGCCACCTCGTCCATTGCTCAAGGTGACTGTGATGCCATTGTGAGAAATCTGGATTGACTTCAAAAATTTGAACCACAGTTTCAACCAAGATGTGGAGCAATGTAATGTTAATGCCAAAGAGGTATGTAAAAGCTATTAAAAATGCTATTACATTTTTAAAATCTCTTAGGTTCATTTCTGAGTTTTCACCAGGGGGATTCAGCTCTACAGACTAAGATCTAAGTTCCAGACCAGGTCGTTCAATGTCTAAACTGGCTTTATTTCTGAAGTAACTTTGTATATGAAAATAAAAATCCAAATCTGTCTCAGGCTTCCATTGGAAGTTTAAAATATAATCAAGACACTTGCCTAAGTGTAGGTATCCATTTTCTTCTTACTTACCATAATAATGTGAATGACATGGCACAAAACACAAGTACTTGATAATCCTTACAATTGTGATAAACATTACATAGCTATCTCATCTTACTTGTTATCTGATAGGCTGACATAGATTGCAGTCCACTTGATCATATGATAGTATATATTCCTGTCTGAGGAATGTTATATATTAGGAAGAAATGTTTTTGACCTTGCATGAGCATAGCACCTCTATGCTACTCAATAAACTAGCCTGCCTTTGTCAGGCCTTCTTGCAAGCCTTAAGAAGGAAAAGCTGCTTCAGAAATGGCATTTCTGATGTTGCTGCTTTAATGAGCTTTCCTGGCAACAAGACAGAAGAAGTTTAGGATTAAACCTATGTTGGATGACAGCTCTCCTCAAATAGGTGCTAAGAGCTTGACTAGTCAGCAGAAGTAATGAGTAACTGGCTTTCTTTACATCTCAATGTATAGTTTTCCCACTACTATATAAATATATGCTCCTCATTTGGAAACAGAATGAACCTGAACCAATAAAAGTTAATTCTGAATGATGGCCTTCCCTGATTGCATCTCTGTTCCTACCCATGTATTTCCAAGGTTTGGGGTGTAGATGTTGTAGTATCAACATACAAAAAAGATTATAACAGCAATCCACTAACTACCATCCACTTAGCCTGTTAAGTATAGTTTATTGATTTATTAAATTTGTATGCCACTGACTCCCAAGACTCTGAGTAGCTCGCAAGTAAAAACATTAAAACAAGAAAAAAAATACAGTAAGAGGCAAAAGTAAAAGAATAAAATATGGCAAGAATGACAAGAACCAGACAGGAACAAAAGAGAAACAAACTCACACAATCCAAGGGGGCTTCACTCACCTTTGCCAAAGGCCTGGGCAAAGAGCTCTTTGCCTGGCCTCTCCTCTCTGGTCCTCCCCCCACCCTCTGTGTTTCTCTCCCAATCCCAGGCATAAACAAAACAAAACAAAACAAAAAACAGCACACCACCTATCCTGTTGCCATAGTTAGTAAACTATATTCAAAACATCTGAGCCACATTCTGTTAGACTGAGTAGAATTAAAAATACATACTCGGGGAGGAACCAGCAATATTTGGTGAAGAACATTCAAGCACTATATTAGCTGTGTACTATTTAGTAGAAAAATATGTTAAAAATTTTAAGTCTATTTTTATGTAGCCTTCCCAAGCTTCAAATTCACATTTGATTCAATCTCTAGAGCTATTCGGTAGGAAAAACAGAGCTACTACAAGTGACAAGTGCTTACTCTTTCTAATGCAGAAATTACATACTAATGCAACTGTGAAGTGAGATATAACCCACAGATGTTACTTTCAAGATCAATTTCATCAAATAGAAAGGTTAGGCAAGGATACATTTTGGCACCCTTATTGTTTAATTTTTTTATCAACTCTATAGCCTACAGTGTGGCCAACTCTGACTTCCAATTTCTGTTATTAGCAAAGAAAAACACCTTGCAGCTCCTATATGTGGATGGTGCAGGTGTTATCTACTGCACCCCAATGCACCTTAAAAGAGCATTGTGAACCTATTGCAGAAAACAAAGACTAGCTATTAATTTCCAAAAAAACAAAGTGAAGTTCGCCAACGGAACTAAAAAATACAACTAAACAGTGGAAGGTAGCAAGATAGATCAGCATTATCATTTCAAATAACAAGGAGAGGTGTTCCACCATATCAGGATCTGAAGCACACACACACACACACACACACACACACACACACACAGAGTATACTAAGCAAATACATCTAAATCTGCTATCTAGATAAAGAAATTTTGCTTTACTGGAGGTGAAGAATTAGTTTTAGCAGCTGATAAACTTTTTATACCAAATATTTGGCCCAAATTCTGTATGGAAGTTGGAATATGCAAGTAGGAGACAATCTAACAATATGTCCAAACTAATTTTTTTTAGCTATTGTCTTGCTGCAGTCAGATGTATCTCAAAATGCTATAGTTAGATTAGAAACTGTGATGCCCATAATAGAGGTGAAAGCTTGGAAGAGCATCATTACTTATTGGCTTAAGAAGCAGATCTTTCTGAAAGGACTAACTTCATTAGTTCTAACAGATGAGTATCACTTGAACTGGAAAATAGTGGTTGTGAGGAAGTTAACTGCTTATGGATTCACAAGAGCTTCTCTGTTTTCCTTGGGATGCAATTGTGCTAGACAGGTTCTGTCGCAAAGCATGACAGATATGGAATATCAGAATGAAATCAGCAAAATATCCAGTAATATAAAGAACTGGGTGACAAATTACGTCTCACAACCTGCAAAGTATTTATCATTGCTTTCCCTCCCCAAGCTCCGCAGACTGATTTTCAGAGCTTGGTATAACGCTCTTCCTTTGCAGTTTTGTAGGGCAAATACTTTAAGACCTCTGTGTTGGAATGTATTTGCCTCTGAGAGCTTGGTGAAGTATTATTACATTGCTGTAATATTGCATGTATTATTCCATTGCTTTTTCTACAAAGACTTCTGCAAGGAGAATCTAACTCTCATAATAAAAAAATATCCAGAGAAACACATAAATTTTATATCAAACTCTTCTCCTCTCTGATATAAACCAATACATTTCTGCTGCAAAGTTATGTGAGAATCTGCCAGCAGATAACCCAGATGAACAGGAAATATTAATTGTACAGTTTATGTTTTAATTCTATCTGATGTATGATAATAAATTTTTAAAAATTTCCTATATTGTTATGTACTCATACTAATGTAGTTTAATTTTAATTATTTTGCATTATATTATTCTATTTTATAATTAATTTTTCACTTCTTAATTTTAGTATTAAGAACACTTATATAAAGCTTTACTCTTTTAATGTTTAGTATTGAACTGGCAATGCTACTTCTTTGTTCTATTCATATCTTGTAAGTTTTCATGTTATTTTATTTTATTGATGTTATTTTATAATATTCTACGACTGAAATAAAGATATATATGAATGTATTTCATCTGATGCAGACATATATGCTTCTGAACTAGACATTAAATTGTCTGTATTACATGTTTCAATTCCAGAAGGGCAGTAATACTCAGTTTTTTCCTCCACTTGTCACTTAGAGCGTTTTGTAGCATCAGCCAGCTATCACTAAAGTGATGTAAAGTTTTCCTCACTAAGGTTATTTTGGCACAATGTTGGTTGGAACACTCTAGAAGATGCTCTAATGGAGATCTCCCTCTGCAGCTTTATTACATTCGCTAGTGAATTCAGTTTCAAATTTTGATATGAATTGTCTATTATTTTGGCATGAACAGTATACACCTTATTGTGTGGAAGGAGGGCTGCATTTGTTTTTCGTTTTGTTTTGCACATTTTCTTTTTCCATTCTGCAGGGTTTTTTTATTTTGGGGAAGGATATAAAGGGTATTCATTATTTGGAGTCTGATTTGGTTTACCTTTGCTTTTTTTTGTTAAACAAAATCTGATCACTTCATCACTTTTTTTCCACCACACTGTCATATGTCCCCTGCTTTGTATCAAATGCAAGTGCGTTATTTTTATGCAGGTGATGTTAGAATAATTAGTACTGTTTATTCTTCAGTAAAAATACTGAATTTATATCATGCTTTTTCCAGAAGAACTCAAGGCAGCATACTGAGATTGCCCCATTCTATCCTCACATAAACAATACATTGCATTAGAATAGGCTGAGAGATTGTGATAAGTGACTGGGTAATTGATTGG
The DNA here is from genome assembly GCF_059951505.1 of Python bivittatus. Taxonomy (NCBI): domain Eukaryota; kingdom Metazoa; phylum Chordata; class Lepidosauria; order Squamata; family Pythonidae; genus Python; species Python bivittatus. The sequence continues at coordinate 9,559,166 of NW_028277124.1, read as the reverse complement.
GGATCAGAACCTGGAGCTGCCCTGTTCTAGTCCAGTCCTCCAAACACTCCAGGAGCTGACTATTGCAGCAATCTTCTTTACTCATTTGATTGCCCCCCAAATGCCAGTAGAAAATGGGCAGACCACTGGAATCCCACCAGATGTTTTGGACTTTGGGGCCTCTCGACTCCAGGCAGGATAGTCAACGGCAAAGGTTAGTGGTTGCCAGGTTAATAAGAAATACAGCCTCTTAGTGGGCCCTCCATGAGTGAATGTCCTTGTGTTTTATTTTTAATGATACCTCAACTGCAAAGCAAAACACAGATGTCTGCTTTGACTGAAACAGCCTTTGTTTCATAATGGCTTTGTTCATAATGGCTCTTGTGCATGTTTTATAAAACACAAATGGTTGAAGGAGCACAACACAAGGAGTCAAAACAAACCACATGGAAGTTAAAGCAAATGGTGTAAACTGGCTCTCACTTTGTAACCATCAATAACCACATTTTTCTTTCAGGCTTATCATTCCCAATATCATCATGAGAGTAAAAGAACTGGTTCCACATAAGAAACATTCATTTTTTTCAAGAGTAAATCCAATCAAGTTCAATACTTTTGCTATTAAATAATTATGCATAATATTGCAATTACTGAATTTAGAAATATTTTAACAAGGATAACAAAGTTTAACAAAACTGATTAAAGAAATAAATACAGATTAGCTTTATCTAATAATTTTTCCAGATTTTGAAGACAATCAGGATTCAATGTTTTATTACATCTTTTAAAAAATAACACATGTATGAAATGGAAAGAGGAAGAGAAGTTACTCATTACTTGAAATGATCCTTTAAGATTCTTTGAGCTTTAAAACCAACCCCCCCTCATTTTTTTTCCCCCTATCCCTCAACACATTGTAACCTACCCAAAGAGTTTGCTGGATCAGCCTGAGGATATCCATTTAAACAAAGAGCAGAAATCAACATTCCATTTATAAAAGAAGGCTATCCTCAACTACCACCTAATAAACACCAGTGCACTTTCTGATAAAGTGATATCCCATAGCCAACAATATAAATTGACAAAATGTTTGACCATGCAGGGAAATGTGCATATGAATCACTTATTTCATATTCAAGCCTATAACAGTCTTTTTGTTTTTTGGTAGTGGTGGTGTCTTCAAGTCAGTTTTTGACTCCTGGTGATTGCCTAGACTTGTTCCTGCAGTTTTCTTGGCAAGGTTTTTCAGAAGTGGTTTGCCATTGCTTCCTTCCTAGGGCTGAGAGAAAGTGATTGGCCCAAGGTCACCCAGCTGGCTTTGTGCCTAAGGTGGGACTAGAACTCACAGTCTCCCAGTTTCTAGCCTGACGCCTACTTTCTATCAGTATTGCAGATTAGGAATATGTAGTATTCATATCTGAAGTGGGCAAAGGTGCTTCAGATTCAGAGTAAATATTCCTTACAATGCTAAGCAAGATCTTTATGAAGAAATGTATATTTAAGATCCTTTCACTACAGCCAGAATACAAGCTGGAAATTGAAACTGTTTATTAAATATACCTCTGTTTCCACTCAGTACAGAAACCCAGCCCTATTTGGGAGAGATTTTTAAGATCTACAATATGGGATCATATCTTGTATTTACCTAAGCAAGTCGGAACTGTACAAAAGGAACAGTCTTTCTCTGAAATTTCTTACTGGAGTTGGACTACCTGGATAGATAGGGGGAGGGGAGAGAGTTCTGTACTATATTTTCAATACGTTTGAAGTCACTATAGAATTAGTTCTTTGTTTTGTTTTTAGTTTCTCTTTTAGTTTTTGCTTGGTATTTTTGTTTTTCATTTTTAAGTCTTACTATTGCATATTGTTCCATGTAAGAAAGATATCAACAATGTTTGAACATTAGAAATTCCAAACAAACCAAAAATCCTCAACTTAAGTATGCTTTTATATACCTAGCAGCTTAATATTTTAAAAGTTTGCAATCCATGCCCAGCCACAAATATTGTTTTAAAAAGTAGCATTATTGTCTGCCAAAAAGTTTCTTATCTGGGTGAACTGTGTGTATGATACTTCTGGAGAGCCCTTGTCAAGGAAATCTATTCTCCCTTAATCAAAGAAATAAAAGAAGAAAGGGCATCATTACTAATGACCCATCTGCTTATTATATAAAATATAAACAGAAGAATGAAAACTATTGATCTGTAAATCGATTTCTTGATTTAGAAAAGAAGTGATGAACTCAATTTTGGCTATTTATTTATTACCAAGACTTGAAACCTACTTTATGCAAGTATGTACAGGTAGTCCTCATTTAGCAATCGAAATTGGGACTGGCAACTTAGTTGTTAAGTGAAGCAGTTGCTAAGTGAAACTGCGACTGTGCTTATGATCTTACTTCAGGTTTCCTTTTTTTATAGACCTGTGAAGGTCATAAATGCAAGGAATGGTTGCAAAGTTACTTTTTCAGCACCATCATAACTGTGAACAGTCGCTGTACAAGGGCTACCTGTAGTGCAAAAGCAGCATTCTTGTTCTCACTTTGATTGAAAAGGATTTATTATTTTTTTTAATTTGAAAGGATTTTAATACATTAAAATAATTTTATTTAATTAGCAATTACTTAAAACTTAATACAAGCTATTAACATTAAATTATTTATTTAATTTAATTTTTAAAATAATTTCTAATAAAAAGCAGCAGTGACACAATTTTTTAAAATAAAAAAGAATTTAATAATTTAGAATACATCTCTTCAGTACGTGAATTATAAACAAGAGATTAAGTGACAGGGCACAGTGAAGACCTTATTTATTTTTACTATTCTGAAAGAAAAACTTCCTCACTGTTATATAAAATACATGTTCATAAAGTATCTTTCTCTACAATTCCCATTCCAAAAATATTTCCCCAGAAATAAAAATTACCTATCCTTTTAATTATAAATTGTCATTTTAAGTATAACATTTATCTCAAAAAATATTTTGTATAAAGACTAATCCTAAATTGATACCACAGAAATATGATTTTGAATGAATGTCCAAGACTCCAAAACCAGACCAACTCACCTCCTTACATGCATCTGGCGGCAGTTCTGTACCATTCCTACCTTCCCCATTATCTGTAAAAACAGGGACGTTGGGACTGAAAATCATGAGGTCACTCTTGGCACCAGCCTCTGCACTCACACCTGCCAGGATGTGGCTGTGGCGATTGGAATAGGACCAGCTGCCAACTTCACTGGCACAGACCAGGGTGGCCATGCCAGGACCATACACCATGGTTTCCTTTGCCTTGCAGTGGCATCGCAGAGCCACGTAGATGAGAATGATCAGCAGAAACAGACTGGAAACAGAGCAGATGGCAATGATCAGATATATGTTGATTGAGTCCACCAGGGGCACAAAGCTCTCTCCTGACCTTTGGAGATGAATATCTGTCTTGATCGCATGGGCATTTGTCACCAGGGACACACTCAGGGTAGCTGTGGCTGAGAGTGGAGGCTTCCCATGATCCTTTACAAGAACCAGCACACTCTGGATTTTGCTTCCTTCTGACTCATCCAGAGAATATTTGGTACTCACCTCTCCACTATACTGGCCCACAGCCCACGGACCACTGTTTTCTTCAACCAGTTCATATCTTAGCCATGCATTATATCCAGAATCCGCATCCAAGGCATGGATTTTGCCAACAATATGCCCTGGCATAACAGGGACCACTAGAAGAATGGATTTTTCTTCTGCTGACCCTGATACTGCAGGTGCATTATCATTCTCATCCACCACAAAGACTTGAATGTGAACATTGCCAAATAGTGCAGGCAGTCCAGCATCCTTGGCTCTCACCTGAAATTCCAGCAGTTTTAACTCCTCATAGTCCAAAGGTTGCAAAGCATAGAGCTTCCCACTCTCTGAATGTACAGAGATATAGTTTGACAATGGCCAGAGCTTTTCATCTATCCAGTAGGTTATCAAGGCATTCTCAGCTACATCTGGATCTGAGGCAGACACTGTGAAGATGTGAGCACCAGGAGGATTGTTCTCCTTCACAAAGACTGTGTAAGAGGGTTGTTTGAAAGTAGGAGCATTGTCATTTATGTCACTGATAGGTACTAAGAGGGTGATGCTAGAAGAAAGTGGTGGAATGCCTTGATCTTGAACTTTCACAACCATCCTGTACTCAGCTACCTGCTCCCGATCTAGAGGTGCACCAACAATCAGGGAGTAGTAGTCCTTGAACGTGGACTCTAGTTTGAAGGGTAACCCAATAGGCCAGAGGAAACAGTTTACTTGTCCATTGGTGCCAGAATCCTTGTCAGAAGCACTGATGATTGCTACCACAGTCCCTGGTGTAGAGTTTTCTGGCAATGGCACAGAAAGAGAATTCACAGACACTTCTGGAATATTGTCATTCATATCCAACACTTCAATGAGAACTTTACAATGTCCGGACAAAGTACCCTTATCTTCTGCCACAATTTGAAATTCATAGAACTTAGTGTCTTCATAATCCAATTTATCAATCACAGTTATTTCCCCAGTATCAGAATTTATACTAAATAACTTTGTGACATGAAGAGGTAGGCTATCACTAAAAAAATAGGATATTTCCCTATTAGTTCCTTCATCTAAGTCTGTAGCATTCAGATCAATAACTAATGTCCCACTAGCTGTATTTTCTGGCAACTTTATCCTGTAAAGGGATTGATTAAATACAGGAGCATTGTCATTTACATCCAGCACATTGATGACTAGCTGAACAGTTCCTGTGAGTTTTGGTTCACCCCCATCAGTGGCTGTCAGTACTAAATGATGCACAGGGCTCTCCTCTCTGTCAAGTGGAATCTTCAGTACAAGTACTACAGATTTGCTCTCATCTTCATCACTTCCTGAATCAAGAACAAAATGGTTGTTTGGGCTGAGCCTGTAGGTTAACAGAGCATTAGTACCAATATCTGCATCAGAGGCTCGCTCTAAGGGAAATTGTGGACCTGCTGCTGTTATCAGTTCTGATATGCTCAGAATCTTTTCCCTTGCAGAAAAGATGGGAGCATTGTCATTAATATCTTTGATTTCAACCTCCACATGGAAGAATCTCAGTGGTTTCTCTACAATCACCTCCAGATGAACAACACAGTCAGCATTCTTGGCACACAGCTCCTCCCTGTCTATCCGGGAATTTACAAACAAGATCCCATTCTGCACGTTTACCTCAAAATAGTCCTTCTCTCCTTTGGACAGCATCCGGAACATCCTAGGGACCAGATCGCTCACCTCCAACCCCAGATCTTGGGCGATGCGGCCCACGAAGGTGCCGTGCTGGGATTCCTCCAGCACAGAATAATGGAGCTGGCCGCTCCCCATTTTCCAGGCGGTGTGGAGTAGAACCAGCTGCAGCAGCCCCTTCCGCCAGGTAAGCATTGCAAACACAGGCACAACGCCAGCAGTCTCTTCTCTTTTTCTCTTGCCTTAAAGGTGTCAGGAGCAGAGTCCATGCACCTCATCCATTCTGGCAATGCTTTCATCAGTTGAATCTTGGCTTATTGAGATTTCTCTGTTGCTTGATATTCCCGTTGTGGATCCGACTGGCAGGAATCTAGGTCCCTTTAAGGGAGGAGCTCTGGATTTTCAGTTTCACTTGAAGGTTTCCTTAGGAAACAGTGACCTCTTGTGACTGAATTTCAAAATGGAGAAACAGGCTTCCATTCTGTATTGAATTTCTATGAATACAGTACTCTTTCCTTACAGGGCTTGTAGTTTTTCTTCCTTTGTTGCTTAAATATTATATTAATTTACATCATATATTTACGCCTTGGTATTTCTATGAAAATGCACTACAATGGAATGGATACCTGTCTGCATCTCTGGCCACCTTTTCCATTGCTCCAAGAAATGAGCACCAGACAGTTGGGGGAAATTGAATTAGTTGCAAACCATTTGAATCAGACTTCTGAACAGATCTGAAACAGTGCAACATTAATTCCAAAGAGATGCATAATGGTATTAAAAATGCTATGAAATCAGAGAAATACTGTTCTAGTTACATTTCTGAGTCTTGGCTGGATATGCAGCTCTTGAACCTTTTAGACAAAGGACAAGCAGGGCAAGTTCTCAAAACTCATGTGATGTCTAAACTGGCTTTATTCCTGAAATGCATTTTGCATATGAAGACAGAAATTAAGGTCTGTCTCAGTCTTCCATTGGAAATAGGGTTTGTTTTTGTTCTAACTGAGGGCACTTGTCTAAGTTTAGATGTAAATTCCTGTCTTTCTTGCCATAATCATGGGGATGATATAGCACAAAAGGCAAGTATCTGATAATGTGATCATTATTAGGAATATGATAAACTTTACATAGATAGGTCACTTTGTTACCTTAACCCTATTTCACGACCCCATAAGAGATCCTTCAGTACCTCAACCATTAAGAGATAAGTTTTTTGGAACAAGAAGCAGTTTTACCTGATGCAATCATATATACTTGTGAAATAGACATTTAATTGTCTGTATTAAAGTTTACATTTCCAAAGGGTAGTAACTCTTGGTCCTTTCCCCTGATTAGTCTGTTACAACATCTTCAGTGTCACCCACCCATCGCTGAGTCTATAAAATGTTTTTCCTCATTGCTGTTATGTTGGCTTAACAATGGTTAAGAGATTAGAAGACATTCTATGTCACTAGTAAAGATCATTCCACAGGATCAATATTAAATGAGCTAGTGAATCCATTTTCAGAAGTTGATATGAATTGTCCATGGACAATTCTATTATATTGGTATAAAAACTATGCATATCATTCTGTCTGTCCCTGTGTATGTCCTTTCCTTTTTCATTCTGCATCAATTTTTTACTTTCATGGATCATCATCACTTTTTTCCACAACATTCCCATATGTCCCCTGTTTTGCATGTACAATTTTACACTAAATCTGTTGAAAAGAAAAACAGCTGTCTCAAAGTACAAAAATTCAAACATTTACTCTCTCATATTTCATGGCATGTGACTTTGGTAGTCAATCACTGAGTAATCTTAGTTAAGATTTCTTTCATTGTTTCCTTCACATACACTCACATAGACACTGAACATCAAGCCACTTAAAAATAAACTGTACTTTTACCTTTTGTAGCCCAGACAAAAACAATGCCAGACCACTTTTATAACTCTGCATGGATGCAATTATCTGGAGTCAAACTCAACTCAAAAGTGTCTACCTGCTTTCTTTTTAATTTGATTGAAGTATTTGTTTGCTTAGATACAGTAGCCCTAGTATAGAAACCATCCAGCATCATTTTTCCCTCTACTTTCTTGCTTTTCTTTTCAGTTTTTAAAAATTTAAATTCTTTTCTCCTTTTTTTCTTTTGCTGGTTTTTATATGTTGTTTTTTAGTTTTGTTGCCTAGTTTGGTTCCTGGAATGTAAAAGGCCTGAGATGTTTTTTTCCCCAGAGAAAAGAGATGCTTATTAAATCGGGCAATTTAAAACTTTTAAGAGTTTTGCTTTGCTTACAAGAAGCTCATATCCTTCCATGAGAAAGATATCTTATCTGAATGATAGAGTAGATAGGGAGGGAGGGAGGGAGGGAGAGAAAGGTAAAATTTACTAGGGTGCAGTAAGTTTGATCCCCCCCCTTTTTTTCCTTTTGTGACTTTTGGGGGGTACATCTTTTTTTCTTTTTTCTGTATAGTAAAGCAACAAAAAAGGGAAATGACTTCAGCCATGCGAACTCAGAAGGCTTGCAATTTACTGCCATATACTGCTCATGGGAGCTTCACACTTCCTATCTGCCTTCATTTGGAGGAGATTTTGATCAGCGCGGTTTAAATATAGGTTTTAAGCCAACTGTAAATATAGGTATGCCATCCAGCTCCCATTTATGTAACTTATTATCAAAATGTTATGTGGCATATATATGATTTCCCATGATCAGTGTACAAAAGGTGATAGCATCCTCTTGACCTTGGCTGGTACCAAAAAACTAAGCATGGTTAGACCTAGTGAGAACTTGGGTGAGAAACAACCAGGATATCCCAAGTTTATAGACTAGTTTTTTAAAAAAACTCAGACAAAAGTAATGGCAAATCACTTCTCCGCCATTTCCAAGAAAACTTCATGTACTCATCAGGATATTCCTCCCAATCTATTGAAATAGAAATTTGTTTAAAAGTATCCATGCAGAGTTTTCTTCAGTTACACATCAATTACTTTATGAGCTTCTCATGTATAAATAAGATAATTACTGAGCAAATTATTTGATTAAAATATGAAATATTAGTCTAAAAAGATTTATTCTAAGAAAATACTATCATGATTTCCAATACTTTCAGTACTTACAGATAGATATTTTTATGAGCTACTCTAGAATAGTGTTTCCCAATTTTGGCAAATTCCAGGTGTGTGGACTTCCACTCCCAGAATTCCCTTCCCAGCATGACCCTTGCTGAGAATCTGGAAGATGAAGTCCACACATCAACAGATTGAAAAACTTGGGAAACACTGCTAGAATCTTCTCAGTATCAATGTCAGGCTGTCCTGTCTGTAGTTCTCAGATCCTCCTTTTCTGAAGACTGTGGCAACATTTTTCTCCCTCCAGTTATCTTTCTCCAGGACTATTGGACAGCAGGTTCACCCAGATGTGATAAACTTCAAGTTTTTGGTCTAGGAGAATAGGGTCCCCTAAAACACTTTCTATGTTCACAATATGCTCAGTCTGAGTTTTATTTCTTATGTGCCATCAACTCAGTGTTGACTCTTAGCAACCATATAGACAGATTTTCATCAGGATCAACCTCTTTTTCTACCCTTCCTATTTTAACTTTTCCCAGCATTATAGACTTTTCAAGGGAGCCAGGTCTTTACATTATGCATCCAAAATGTTATAATTTGAACCTGGTTATTTGTGCCTCGAATGAGCCACAAGGTTCATTGAGGTTTGTTATTATAATCTATTTACAGTATTTTCTTGGCTATCCAAGGTATTCTCAGGAGTTTTCTCCAACAGCAACATTTAAAAGACTCAGTACTCTTCCCATCCTGATTCTTTAAAATCCAGTTTTCACTTCCATAGATTGTCACAGGGAATCATTGCCTGCACAGTTCTGATCTTCGTAGGTATAGACATATCCTGGAATCTGAATGTCTTTTCCAGACCTTCATTACTGTCCTACCATCTGCTAGTCTGTGGCTGTAATGGTACATGGGAATGACCTTAGGAGACAGGTGGAAGAGCCGCAGACTAGACAATGGACAGACAAATGGCAGTTGAGTCCACAGAAGAAATGTGGGAATGGCAAAGTCTCAGACGGGACCTCCCTAGTTTCTTGGACTGTAAAGGCGAAAGGGGAGAGATGTACTTTCAGACTTACAAGATTCTGTTAATATAACCTTACAATAAAGTTAGAGCTAGTACTTCTGGGTATGCTTCTTGTCTGGACTATCTGGTACAGCTGACATCAATCTTGCAAGTCTGAGAGTACATCTCCTCCCCCCCTCGCCTTTACAGTCCAAGAAACTAGGGAGGGTCCCTTCTGAAACATTTGCCATGCCCACATTCCTTCTGTGAACCCAACTGCCATTTGTCTGTCTGTTGTCTAGTCTGCAGTTCTTCCACCTGTCTCCCAAGGTCATTTCCATATTTCTTGACTGCTGATTCCTTTATTGTTAACTGTCAGTCCTAAAAGGCAGAAGTTATCCCCAATGTCAAAATTGTCATTGTCATTTCTAACGCTGGTTGCTGTACTTGTTGTCATTAGTTTGGTCTTCTTTATATTTAATTGTAGTCCCTTTGTTTCACTATGCTGCTTGACCTTCATTGCTAGAGCTTTCAGATCATTTGGATTTTCAGCTATCAAAATAGTATCATCAGCATAATGTAGGTTATTGCTGTTTCTTCCTCCAGTTTTAAAACCACACTCATTTTCTTTCAGTCCAGCTTAAATAATATATATTCAACATATAGCTTATATAAATAAGGGGAGAATATACAGGTTTGTCTCACTCTTTTGCTGATCTGGAGCAAGTCTATTTCACCATGCCCTTCCAGATTGTGGCTTCCTGACCTGTATATAGGTTTCACATGAGGATAATTTTCTGGGATTCCCATTTTCTTAAGCACATTCAGCAGCTTGACATGGTTAACACAACTGAAGGCTTTTCTATACTCAGTGAAGGACATGCTGCCTTCTTTTTGGTATTCTTTGGCTTTCTCAATTATCCAGTGTGCCTCAGCAATAATGTCTCTTGTTCCTCAGCCTTTTCTAAAGCCAGATTGAACATTTGGCATCTCCCTTTCCATGTAAGGTTCTAATCTGGGTCGGATCATCCTAAGCATGATTTTCCTAACATGTGAAATAAAGGATATTGTGTGACAGTTTGCACACTCTATTAAATCTCCTTTCTTTGGTATTGATATATAGACTGATCTCTTCCCATCTGTTGGCCATTGTATCTGAGTTACTGACATAGTTTGGTTAGAACCTTTAGAGATTCTTCTTCTGTTGCTTACTGTATTTCTGTAGGTTCTCCAACAATTCCTATAGCCCTCCAAATTGGTAATGAACAGATTGCTGATCTAATGTCATCTTCTAGTACTAGGGATTCTTAGAAGTAGAGAATATCTTCTAAGCTATCTTGGATGTAAATATTTCTCTTGTACAGAATTTCAGTAGACTCTTTCCATCTTTGTTTAATCTATTTTAAATCAGTTTCTCTCTGTTCGTTGGCATCCTTTAGCATACCAATTCAATGTTGGAACCTCCTTTTGAGTTTGGAGAACTTTTGGAAGACTTTCCTGTTTTTCCATGTCTGTTTCCATCTTCAGCATATTTACAGATGTTGTTGTAATACTGCTTCTTGTCTCTTCTAATAGCTTTCTGAAATTCTTCGTTAAATTTCTTCTTGAGATCTTTGTCTTTCTTGCTTTTGACTTCTCTTCTATTTTGGCAATTTGTTGTTTTGATATCCAGTTTGCTTTCTTCTGTCTCTTGGTCTTTGGCAGTCTCTTTTCACATTCATCCTTAACAACTTCTTTGATTTCATTCCACAGTTCCTCTGCTTCCTTTATCTATGAGGTTCAGGACTTCAAAGTGATTCTGGATATTCTCCTTGAAAATGGTTGGTATAGGTTGGCTTTCTTCTTCTTTACTTGGAACTTGAATTTAACTTGGAACTTGGAATTTGAATTCTGTGTACTCCATGGGATGATATCCATGTATATAGGCATCATTTTGATTCTTGGAAGACTATGTTAGCTAGGAAGAAATCTTTCAATTGGCAGAAATTGATAAGTGGTTCTCCTGTTTCATTTTGGTTTCCTAGGCCATACAGTCCAATTACATTGTCCTCCCTAATTATTTCTAGCTGTGGTATTCCAGTCTCCAACCATAAGCAACACATCTTACTGGAACTGTTGTATTTCAGTTTGAACATGACCATAAAATTAATCAACCTTCTCTTCTTCTGCATTAGTGGCTGGAGCATAAACCTGGATAATCATCATATTAAAGGGTTTTCCACATAGTCTAATTATTCAGTTATTGATTGCATGGCACCTATGTAATTTTCTTCCTATAACCTTCCTGATTATGAAAGCAACATCATCCCTTCCTTGTCTTTCATGTCCTAAGTAGTAAACTTACTTCTTCTGACTGAAAGTGTCAAATTCCTGTCTATTTCAATTATCTGATGCCTAAGATGTCAATGTGTTGTTGATTCATTTCATCTTTCACTATGTTAAGCTTTCCCGTGTTCATGGTTCTTACGTTTCATGTTCTCACTGTAATTCTGGCTTTACAACTTCAGATTTTCTTTCCTGCAGGGTAACATCAGCAATTAGACATCCTGAAAGCTTTAGTCTAGCCATGTCTTAAACACCATTAGTGTTCCAAAAGATCCTCAGCTCTTCCTCGGTAGCATGTTGAGCGTCATCCAACTTAAAGCATCTGGCACTGTATTGTCTATTGCTATATTGTTTATCCATGTGGTTATTTTGGTAAAATACAGAAGTGCTCTACCAGTGCCTTCACCTGCACAGTATGTAATGATGCCTTGGCCATTGTAACTGAAGTAACCATCTGCCTCCTGCATCTTCCTATATCATTGCTGCCCCATATAGGTGCCTGCTTGCTTTAGTTAGGCAACTGGGATTACCTTCACACCTTGGGTGACCCTGCTGGGATTATATACCCTTGACATAAACTGCTGGTTTTCTTAATTTATCTCTCCCAGGAACAACTGCCTAGCATGATGAGGCAGATGACTGGAGGGGTCAGAGACTCAATAGAAGAATAGAGTGTAAAGGTTTGGAAGAATCTTGATTCATGAGCCTCAAATGTTTATTTCAAAATCTCTAATGAGTATCATACTTCAGATACAGCACAGCATTAGGGTCAAATAATCTATTTAAGAAGCATTTAATTTAACAGGGCCATTTAAGTGTATAAGTACACAGAAGAAAAACTGAGCTCTTGTGCAAGCTGATCTTGGATGACTTTTATTCCAGAAATATGGTAGTCTAGTCAACAGATATAATTCAAGTATCATTTTTTAATCTATGAGGAACTTTACAATACGGTTAGTCCTTGCTTAGCAACAGTAATTGGGACCAAGAACTCCATCACTAAGCATGGTTGTAAAGTGCAATTTTACGAGACCACGTCAACTTACGACAGTAGTTGCAGCAGTTCTGGTTGCCATCATTAAGCGAATCCCGCACAGTCGTTAAGCACAATGTTATGTGATTGCCATTTGCAACCTCCTGCCAGCTTTCCCATTGACTTTGTTTGTTGGAAGCCAGCAGTGAAGGTCACAAATGACGATCATGTGACCGTGGGCCATTGCAACCATTGTAATTGAGAGCTAGTTACCAAGTGCCTGAATCATGATCACATGACCACAGGGATGCTGCGATAGCTACAACTATGAGGACCAGTTGTAAGTCTCCTCATTCCTCAACGTCGTAACTTCAAATGGTCACTGAACAAGTGGTTGTTAAATAAGGACTACCTGTAATAGAAATTCTATTTTTAAAGGTACCAACATCTGAACAATAAGAGAAATTTTTTTAAAAACCCAACAACAAATGTTTTAATAATCTTTAAAAAGTTTGTGAACCATGCTTAAGTCACAATATTGTTTAAAAACAGGTATACAATTGAAAATCTGCACTCCCTTCATTAAAGAATTAGAGCATCAACAAAGGTAAAACCATTACTGTACTGCAGCCCCAAATAGGGTTTAATACATGAATTACAAACCAAAGAAGGCAGAAAACAGTGATGATCAATGATGAACATCTTTCTTTATACAATGAGTAAAATAGAAAACAAATTTGATCACTATAAAAAAAACAAACTTAAGATGTATTTCCCTGTGGCCACTCCCATTTCAAAAGTATTTAATCAGAAAAAAAACCTACTATGCATATGTAAATGAATTACTTAACTTAGGATACAAACTATAGTCACATTTTCAGCAATCCATTTCTATAAAAGGCTCTGATTTTAAATATAAGATACAATTTTAAAATATACATTGTATTAAGACTGATCCTAAACTGCTAACAAGCAGCTATGATGTTAAAGGAATTTCAAGCAGCACAACTCACCACTTTAGATGGATCTGGAGGGAGTTCTCTTCCATTCCTAATTTCCCCATTATCTGTAAAAACAGGAACGTTGGGACTGAAAATCATGAGGTCACTCTTGACACCAGCCTCTGCATTCACACCTGCCAGGATGTGGCTGTGGCGATTGGAATAGGACCAGCTGCCAACTTCACTGGCACAGACCAGGGTGGCTGTGCCAGGACCATACGCCATGGTTTCCTTTGCCTTGCAGTGGCATCGCAGGGCCATGTAGATGAGAATGACCAACAAGAAGAGGCTGGAAACAGAACAAATGGCAATGATGAGATAGATGTTGATTGGGTCCACCAGGGGCATGAAGGTCTCCCCTGACCTAGAAAGGAAATCATCCGTTTTGATGGCCTCGGCACTTGTCACCAATGACACACTCAGGGTAGCTGTGGCTGACAGTTGAGGCTTCCCATGATCCTTCACAAGAACCAGCACGCTCTGTATTTTGCTTCCTTCTGTCTCATCCAAAGAATATTTGGTACTCACCTCTCCACTATACTGCCCTACAACCCATGGACCACTGCTTTCTTCAACCAGTTCATATCTTAGCCATGCATTGTATCCAGAATCTGCGTCCAAGGCATGGATCTTGCCTACAATGTGCCCGGGCATCACTGGAAACACTAGAAGAATGGGATACTCCTCTGCTGATCCTGAAATGGCAGGTGTATTGTCATTCTCGTCTATTACAAAAATTTGAACAGTCACATTCCCACATAAGGAGGGCAATCCAGCATCCTTGGCTCTCACCTGGAATTCCAATAGTTTCAACTCCTCATAGTCCAAGGACTGCAAAGCATAAAGTTTTCCACTTTCTGAGTGTACAGAGATGTAGTTTGACAATGGCCAGAGCTTTTCATCTATCCAGTAGGTGATCAGGGCATTCTCAGCTACATCTGGGTCTGAGGCGGACACTGTGAAGATGTGAGCACCAGGGGGATTGTTCTCCTTCACAAAGATTGTGTAGGAGGACTGTGTGAATGCTGGAGCATTATCATTTATGTCACTGATGGGTACTATGAGGCTGATGCTAGAAGACAGCGGTGGAATGCCTTGATCTTGCACTGTTACTACAATCCTGTACTCAGCCACCTGCTCCCGATCAAAAGGTGCACCAACAATCAGGGAGTAGTAGTTCTTGAACGTGGACTCTAGTTTGAAGGGTAGCCCAGTAGGCCAGAGGAAAGAATTTAGGTGTCCATTGGTGCCAGAATCCCTGTCAGAAGCACTGAGGATTGCTACCACAGTCCCTGGTGTGGAGTCTTCTGGCAATGGCACAGAGAGAGAATTCACAGACACTTCAGGAATATTGTCATTCATATCCAACACTTCAATGAGAACTTTACAATGTCCTGACCATGGAAAACTGCCTTTATCTTCTGCCACAATTGGAAGATCATAGAACTTACAGTCTTCATAATCCAAATTTCCAATCACCCTGATTTCTCCAGTATTGGAATTTATACTAAATATCTTTCTGACATGAAGAGGTAGGCTATTACTGAAAAAATAAGATATTTCCCTATTAATTCCTTCGTCTAAGTCTGTAGCATTCAGATTGATAACTAATGTCCCACTAGCTGTATTTTCTAGTAACTTTATCTTGTAAAGGGATTGATTAAATACAGGAGGGTTGTCATTTACATCCAGCACATTGATGACTAGCTGAACAGTTCCTGTGAGTTTTGGTTCACCCCCATCAGTGGCTGTCAGTACTAAATGATGCACAGGGCTCTCCTCTCTGTCAAGTGGAATCTTCAGTACAAGTACTACAGATTCACTCTCATCTTCATTATTTCCTGAATCAAGAACAAAATGGTTGTTTGGGCTGAGCCTGTAGGTTAACAGAGCATTAGTACCAATATCTGCATCAGAGGCTCTCTCTAAGGGAAATCGTGGACCTGCTGCTGTTATCAGTTCTGATATGCTCAGAATCTTTTCCCTTGCAGAAAAGATGGGAGCATTGTCATTAATATCTTTGATTTCAACCTCCACATGGAAGAATCTCAGTGGTTTCTCTACAATCACCTCCAGATGAACAACACAGTCAGCATTCTTGGCACACAGCTCCTCCCTGTCTATCCGGGAATTTACAAACAAGATCCCATTCTGCACGTTTACCTCAAAATAGTCCTTCTCTCCTTTGGACAGCATCCGGAACATCCTAGGGACCAGATCGCTCACCTCCAACCCCAGATCTTGGGCGATGCGGCCCACGAAGGTGCCGTGCTGGGATTCCTCCAGCACAGAATAATGGAGCTGGCCGCTCCCCATTTTCCAGGCGGTGTGGAGTAGAACCAGCTGCAGCAGCCCCTTCCGCCAGGTAAGCATTGCAAACACAGGCACAACGCCAGCAGTCTCTTCTCTTTTTCTCTTGCCTTAAAGGTGTCAGGAGCAGAGTCCATGCACCTCATCCATTCTGGCAATGCTTTCATCAGTTGAATCTTGGCTTATTGAGATTTCTCTGTTGCTTGATATTCCCGTTGTGGATCCGACTGGCAGGAATCTAGGTCCCTTTAAGGGAGGAGCTCTGGATTTTCAGTTTCACTTGAAGGTTTCCTTAGGAAACAGTGACCTCTTGTGACTGAATTTCAAAATGGAGAAACAGGCTTCCATTCTGTATTGAATTTCTATGAATACAGTACTCTTTCCTTACAGGGCTTGTAGTTTTTCTTCCTTTGTTGCTTAAATATTATATTAATTTACATCATATATTTACGCCTTGGTATTTCTATGAAAATGCACTACAATGGAATGGATACCTGTCTGCATCTCTGGCCACCTTTTCCATTGCTCCAAGAAATGAGCACCAGACAGTTGGGGGAAATTGAATTAGTTGCAAACCATTTGAATCAGACTTCTGAACAGATCTGAAACAGTGCAACATTAATTCCAAAGAGATGCATAATGGTATTAAAAATGCTATGAAATCAGAGAAATACTGTTCTAGTTACATTTCTGAGTCTTGGCTGGATATGCAGCTCTTGAACCTTTTAGACAAAGGACAAGCAGGGCAAGTTCTCAAAACTCATGTGATGTCTAAACTGGCTTTATTCCTGAAATGCATTTTGCATATGAAGACAGAAATTAAGGTCTGTCTCAGTCTTCCATTGGAAATAGGGTTTGTTTTTGTTCTAACTGAGGGCACTTGTCTAAGTTTAGATGTAAATTCCTGTCTTTCTTGCCATAATCATGGGGATGATATAGCACAAAAGGCAAGTATCTGATAATGTGATCATTATTAGGAATGTGATAAACTTTACATAGATAGGTCACTTTGTTACCTTAACCCTATTTCACGACCCCACAAGAGATCCTTCAATACCTCAACCTTAATGAGATAAGTTTTTTGAAACAAGAAGCAGTTTTACCTGATGCAATCATATATACTTGTGAAATAGACATTTAATTGTCTGTATTAAAGTTTACATTTCCAAAGGGTAGTAACTCTTGGTCCTTTCCCCTGATTAGTCTGTACAACATCTTTCAGTGTCACCCAGCCATCACTGAGTCTATAAAATGTTTTTCCTCATTGCTGTTATGTTAGCCCAACAATGGTTAAGAAACTAGAGGACATTTTAAGTTACTAGTGAAGATCCTGCCATGGGATACATATTAAATGAGCTAGTGAAACTAATTTCAAAATTCTATTTGTGTGATCCCTTGTAAATTATAATATATTGGTATAAAAACTATATGTCTATGTCTCTGTGTGTGCATCTGCATTCTCTTTTTTCTTTTGTCTCTATTTAGCTTCCTTTTTCATTCTGCATCACTTTTTTACTTTCACAGATTTTTTTCATCACCTTTTTCCACAACATATTCCCATATGATCCTGTTTAGCATGTACAGTTCTGTTCTAAATCTTTTGAGAAGAAAAAAAGTACAAAACTTCAGACATTTACTCTTTCATATTTAATGGCATAAGTAACTTAAAGAGATTGTCACTGAGTAACCTTACATAAGAATTTTTTCACTGTTTGTTTCCTTTATACACCCACACACATAGAGACACACTGAACATCAAACCATCAAAGAACAAGTTGTACCTTTACCTTTCATAGCCCAGAAGAAAACAATGGCGTACCATTTCCATTAGCCTGGAAAGAAAATTGCATGAATGCAATCACCACTAGTCAAACATGACTCAAGAGTGTCTAGCTGTTTTTTTCTTAACTTTACTGTAGTTTTTGTTTGCTCAGATACAGTAGCACTAATATAGAAACCATCGAACAACAAATGTGTGTATGTGCATGTAACAGATATAATTGTCCATTATTCTATTTCCTCCACTCTGAGACCAAGAAAACAAGTCACAGGTTTGTTCTGTATGATATTCCTTCAGCTTCTTTAAGGATGCTATTAAATGTGCCCTCAATCAAGTCTTCTTTTCTCAAGGTTAAACACATTCTTCAATTTCTCCTTTCTTTCCAGCCCATACAATCCTTTTGCCCTTATTTGCACTTTTTCCAATTTATAAGAAATTGTATTGCCCAATACTGGACACAGTACTTCAGATGGGGTTTGAATAGAGTGCAATTATTACTTTCTAATACGTAATATGCAAGTATATAATTGGAAAATATACCTATTTTGATGCAGCATAAACTTTCATTTCCCTTTTTTGGGGGAAGACTACCAGGCACAGAACCAACTTTGTGAAAAGTAAGCCAAGAACCAGTATTGGTTCTTATGTTAAGACTCAACAATCACTTAGTTTCAAAGCCACCAAGAGCTACACAAAGAGCTCATTAATTCATGACAAGGGGGGAGCTAGGTATCTGAATCACTGGAGGTAGAAGAGGAACTTACATTATAGATAATCAGCTATTTCATATAGCTTAATTATTGTCTGCAGTGAAGTTTCATATCTGGCTGAACTGGGCCTGTGACAATTCTGTAGAGTCCTAGCAAAAAATGTGTTCAGGGACTTCTACTTGGTGATGTGATATGCTGAATTTAGGATCTTGGTTCTCCACCAATGTAATGGGTTGAGTTATCTCCCTTTGTTTAAATTAGTGATCTTATGGTGATAAATAATGGGCCTGGAATTAGGAAGAGAGAGAAAACAAAAATCATCCCACTCATCCAAGGGAGAATAGCTTGTTGGAGTTGAAGAACTGTAGAAATGTGATTTTATTCCTATTTCTCATGATTTACAGTCTCTTAAAAGGACAGAATTCATGCTGATAAAAACTGCTGTGGATGAGGAGAAAAAAACAATAACTCAGCTTGAAATTTCTAATAGACAATACACCATTATTAAACCAGTGTTGGACAGAAGTAAAAATGTTCAAGATGAGCTGACCACTTACATTGTTAACTTCCCAGAAATAATTTATGATTTTTAAACATTACTTACAACATTGAGCAAGAACAGTCTATAATGATCTCTATGGAGAATCTTTATTTAAGATTTTTTTTCAGTATAGCCAGAATATAAGTTAGAAATTGAAACTGCTTATGATGTAGGCTTTTGTATTTATTCAGTACAGAAACTATTTGGGGGCCATTTTTAAGATATGGGGTCATATCTTTCATTTATCTCAGCAAGTGGGATCTTTTGAATAGTTTTTCCACATCTGTCTGGGCTTTAGAGTCCATTAGCTACAGAAAATTTTATTGGTCTCAGAACGATAGAAATAAAGAAGTAGCAGTCTCAATGTTTTAAAAGGGAGATGAGCCACCTTGGCTTGCAAGTGAGGAGGGAACTCCTGTACTATATTTTCAGTATGTCTGTTCCAGAATGTTCTATAGTATTGGCTTTTTGTGTTGTTTTTAGGTTCTTCTTTTTCTTTTTTCTTTTTTTGGTCTCATTATTCTTAATTTTTGTATTCAGTGTCTTATTTTTTTTTCTTTATGTTTGTTCATGTTTTTAGTTCTTTAAATAGTTCATCTCAGTTACATGAAAGTTCTTTTTTTCCTCAACCTATGAAAATATTGGTTTTTCTATGTTTACTAATGTTATCTACACATATGTTTGCTAAACTGGCAATTTAAAATCTGAATTTTTTTAAAAAAGCAGGAACCTATTGTTTTTCCTCATGAGAAAGAACTTTTACCTAAAAGATGGGTTGGTCAAATACATAACAGAGGGGATTCAAAATCTACCAGTGGTGTAATAAATTTGATTAACAAATCTTCACAGTTTGTGGTAGAAATCAGAGATCCAGAAGGAAGCTGTGATTAAATGATTTAATAATCATATTGTCTTCATAATGGATGGGACTTGGAGCATAAAACTCTACCCAATCATACCAACTGGGCAGAAGCCAGAGAAGATAACCAAGCCCTATGCCATGAAGGTATTTAAGGTAATAACTAGCATCTTGAATTGCACCCAGAAGTCTCCTTTAACTAGTGCAACTCACAGAGCAAAGGTATTATATGGGCCGGACAAAATATGCCCATAATTGCTTGTGCTGCCACATTCTGGATCAGTTTCAGCTTCTGTAGTTTTCAGGAGCAGCCCCATGCAGACTGTACAAGGTGGCCAAAGGATGAGTGACTGTCTGAAGAACCTCCCAATCTAGGTAAGGACACATTGGCACACAAGGTGGATTTGTCCTAAGGTATGCATCTGCCACCAGATCCTTAAGCAGGAGCTGTGAGTCCAAGAAATCCTCAAATTGTGTATCAGTCCCAAAGGGGAAAGGACTAAAGATAAAACATCCCCAGCCTCAGGTTTCCCAAAACTCTCAGCCACTTAGTTTTATCAGGGTTGAGCCTAAACATTTTTCCTCCCTATCCAGTCCCCCACAGCCTCCAGACAGTACTGCTGGATCAGTCTGAGGTCAAGATATATAAGTGGGTATTAACCACATATTGATGATATCTGATCTCTAACCAGCAGAATACCTCACCCAGTCGCCTTATGTAGAAATTAAACAAAAGGGGAAAGTGTGTAGAGTTCTGAAATACCCCACCCACCACAGGCCTCAGACTCAGTTTCACCCCTCCTGTCAACACCAATTGAACGCAACACAGGGAAAAGAGGAGAATCCCTTCAACACTGTACCTCCCATCACCAATCCCTGCAGACTGGCCAGAAGGATACTATAGTCAATGCTATTGAAATTTGCTGCGAGATCAAGAAGAACCAGTATGGTTGCATTACCCCTAGCCCAGTTTTGTCAGAGGTCATATACAAGCATGACCAATGATCTCTCTGTGCTATGTCCAGGCCTGAAAACTGACTGAAAGGAATCCAAATGCAGGTAGTCCTCAAGTTACAACTGCAGTTAAGACTGGGATTGCCCTTGCTAAGCAATGCGGTCATAAAGAGCAACATCATGTGACCGCATTGCTGATCTCAAGAAAGTAAGCATGGGCTGTGAGTACTTGGATGGGAGACCACCAAGACATCCCAGGCCTATATGGTAGATTAGGAAAATAAAAATATTTCACAGGATTAAAGGAATGGCAAAGCACATCTATACTGAGTAACTCGTCTGATTAAACAAAGATTAGTCCCATTTGACCTGTTCCTGAAAAATCCAAGCAGATTTCTAGTATTTACTGCTTAATTGCTCTGTGAGCTTCTCAGAATACTACAGGTATTTCCTAATCTCAATCATTTCCAGCTATGTAGGCTTGCATACTTAGAATTCCCCCGCCAGCCTGCCCTTTGCTGAGAATTCTGGAAGCTCAAGTCCACACATCTATAACCTGTCAAGGTTGGGAAACACTGCTGAGTCTTCCCAGTACCAGTATCAGGCTATCAAATCTAAAGATCCTCAAATCCTACTTTTTTGAAGATTGCAAGGATTTCCCATCTTCAATCCTCTCATATTTCATCTATTCCCAGGATTATTGGTTCAGCTACATAGGACAAAGACTTAGTTTTTGATATGGCAGGACGCTGCCCCACTCCCAAAATACATGCTAAACTGACACCGTTCTCAGAGATCCAACAAGAATTATAGAATGTAAGAATTGGGAGGGACCTTGGGTTAGGAACATTACTTGATTCCTTCCAAACCTCAAAAAGCGTGAACTACAGATGTTGCAATAGAATCAGGATCAAATAATGCACATACTGGTTGTTAAACTGACAAGGCCATTTCAGTAAGAAACTTACTGAAACAACTTCAGTAAGTTCAGTTTAGTGAACTCTAGTACAAGGTGATCTTTGATTATTCTAGGAACATGACTGCCCAGTAATCAGATATAAGTTCTGTATTATAAATGTATTACTTCTTTCCAATTGTTAAGGCCTTTACAATATTATAAATTCTATTTCTAAATTTACCAGTAATACATGAACAAGATTAGAAACCCCCAAAACAAATTTACAAATAAAGTTCTGTATATCTAGCAGTTTAATAAAGTTTAATAAGTTTGCAATCCATTCACCAGCCATAAATATCGTTACAAAAAGAGGCATCACATGGAGAATTGATTCATCAAAGAATGAAATTATCAACAAAGAAAAAATCATTAATTAATATCCCACCTGTCCACAAGATAAAGATGAAAAATAGGTGGGCAGGACACAATGATAAGATGAAGAGCTTATTTGTATTTACTATCATACAAGACAGGTTCACTTGCTGTTAAGTAAACAACAAACTTCCTTTGTAACTTTCGATAGCTACTCACATTGGAAACATATTTCTTTAGGAAAAAAGTATTAGTGATTTGTAAATCAATGTATTTACCATCAGTGTCTAAAGCTAACAATTCAAAAAGAATATTATCCCAAGATTAATCCTAAATGGTAAACATAGAAATATGATGCTGAGGGGATGACAAGGATTCCAAGAGCAGGACTCACCTTTTTAGCTGAATCTGGGGGCAATTCTGTCCCATTGATAAGTTCCCCATTATCTGCAAAAACAGGAATATTGGGACTGAAAATCATGAGATCACTCTTGGCACCAGCTTCTGAACTCACACCTGCCAGGATGTGGCTGTGACGATTGGAATAGGACCAGCTGCCCACTTCACTGGCACACACCAGGGTGGCCGTGCCAGGACCATACACCATGGTTTCCTTTGCCTTGCACTGGCATCGCAGAGCCACGTAAATGAGAATGGCCAGTAGGAACAGGCTGGAAACAGAGCAGATGGCAATGATCAGATAGATGTTGATCGAGTCCACCAGGGGCATGAAGCTGTCCCCTGACCTGCGGAGATGAATATCCGTTTTGATGGCCTGGGCACTTGTCACCACTGAAACACTCAGGGTAGCTGTGGCTGAGAGTGGAGGCTTCCCATGATCCTTCACTATAACCACCACATTCTGGTTTTTACTTCCTTCTGCCTCATCCAAAGAATATTTGGTACTCACCTCTCCACTATACTGCCCTACAACCCATGGACCACTGCTTTCTTCAACCAGTTCATATCTTAGCCATGCATTGTATCCAGAGTCTGCATCCAAGGCATGGATCTTGCCAACAATGTGCCCAGGTATCACGGGGACCACTACAAGAATCAGGTTCTCTTCTAATGATCCTGACACGGCAGGTGCATTGTCATTCTCATCCATCACAAAGACTTGAACTGTTGCATTCCCACATAAGGAGGGTAATCCAGCATCCTTGGCTCTCACCTGGAACTCCAGCAATTTCAACTCCTCATAGTCCAAAGGTTGCAAAGCATAGAGCTTCCCACTCTCTGAATGTACAGAAATGAAGCTTGACAATGGCCAAAGCTTCTCATCTATCCAGTAGGTAATCAGGGCATTCTCAGCTACATCTGGGTCTGAGGCAGACACTGTGAAGATGTGAGCACCAGGGGGATTGTTCTCCTTCACAAAGACTGTGTAGGAGGGCTGTGTGAAACCTGGAGCATTATCATTTATGTCACTGATAGGCACTAAGAGGCTGATGCTTGCAGACAGCGATGGAATGCCTTGATCTTGTACTGTCACTACCATCTTGTACTCAGCCACCTGCTCCCGATCTAGCGGTTCACCAACAGTCAGGGAGTAGTAGTTCTTGAATGTGGACTCCAGTTTGAAGGGTAGCCCAGTGGGCCAGAGGAAACAGTTTACTTGTCCATTGGTGCCAGAATCCTTGTCAGAAGCACTGATGATTGCTACCACAGTCCCTGGTGCGGAGTCTTCTGGCAATGGCACAGAAAGAGAATTCAGAGATACTTCTGGAATATTGTCATTCATATCCAACACTTCAATGAGAACTTTACAATGCCCTGATAAAGGAGAACTGCCTTTATCCTCGGCGACAATTTGAAGTTCATAGAAATTAATATCTTCATAATCCAATTTTCCAATTACTCTGATTTCCCCAGTATCGAAATTTATACTAAATAACTTTGTGACATGTAGTGGCAAACTATTACTAAAAAAATAAGTTATTTCCCTATTAATCCCTTCGTCTAAGTCTGTAGCATTCAGATTGATAACTAATGTCCCACTAGCTGTATTTTCTAGTAACTTTATCTTGAAAAGGGATTGGTTAAATACAGGAGGGTTGTCATTTACATCCAACACATGGATCACTAGCTGAACAGTTCCTGTGAGTTTTGGTTCACCCCCATCAGTGGCTGTCAGTACTAAATGATGCACAGGGCTCTCCTCTCTGTCAAGTGGAATCTTCAGTACAAGTACTACAGATTTACTCTCATCTTCATCACTTCCTGAATCAAGAACAAAATGGTTGTTTGGGCTGAGCTTGTAGGTTAACAGAGCATTAGTACCAATATCTGCATCAGAGGCTCCCTCTAAGGGAAATCGAGTACTAGATGTTACCAATTCTGATATGCTCAGAATCTGTTCCCTTGCAGAGAAGGTGGGAGCATTGTCATTACTGTCTTTGATTTCAACCTCCACATGAAAGAATCTCAGAGGTTTCTCTACAATCACCTCCAGATGAACAACACAGTCAGCATTCTTGGCACACAACTCCTCCCTGTCTATCCAGGAATTTACAAACAAGATCCCATTCTGCACGTTTACCTCAAAATAGTCCTTCCCTCCTTTGGACAGCATCCGGAACATCCTAGGGACCAGATCGCTCACCTCCAACCCCAGATCTTGGGCAATGTGGCCCACGAAGGTGCCGTGCTGGGATTCCTCCAGCACAGAATAATGGAGCTGGCCACTCCCCATTTTCCAGGCGGTGTGGAGCAGAACCAGCTGCAGCAGCCCCTTCCGCCAGGTAAGCATTGCAAACACAGGCACAACGCCAACAGTCTCTTCTCTTTTTCTCTAGATATCTTGCCTTAGAGGTGTCAGGAGCAAGGTCCATGCACCTCATCCATTCTGGCAATGCTTTCATCAGTTGAATCTTGGCATATTGTGCTTTCTCTGTTGCTTGATATTCCCGTTGTGGATCTGACTGGCAGGAATCTCGGTCCCTTTAAGGGAGGAGCTCTGGATTTTCAGTTTCACTTGAAGGTTTCCTTAGGAAACAGTGACCTCTTGTGACTGAATTTCAAAATGGAGAAACAGACTTTCATTCTGTATTGAGCGTCTATGAATACAGTACTTTTTCCTTACAGGGCTTACAGGGCTTACAGGGTTCTTCTTTTGTTGCTTAAATATTATATTAATCTACATGATATATTTATGCCTTGGTATTTCCATGAAAATGCAATGGAATGGATACTTGTCTGCATCTCTGGCCACCTTTTCCATTGCTCCAAGAGATGAGCACCAGACAGTTGGGGAAGATTGAATTAGTTGCAAACCATTTGAATCAGACTTTCATTCTGTATTCATGCAGATTTCTAATAATCATCCAGTCTTCATGCTCAGATAGATATACTTTTTCTATGCAGTGCTTAAGTTCATTTCTGACCATACAAATAAAAAACCAACCCAAATTTAAGGGGTGAATTAAATAACATGTAGTCACTAAAGGAAGAATAATTAAATGTTATTTTAAGTCATCCTATATATTTATGCTTTTATTTGTATGGACAGGAATGAGATGTGTAATTGTCTGCATCTTTTGTCACCTCTTCCATTGTTCAAAGATGTGACTATGATACCATTTAGGGGATGCTGAATTGACTTCAAAAAATCTGTGTCAGAGTTATGAGCATGAGGAACAATAAAACATCAGTACCAAGGAGGTACATAAAAGATAGAAATACTATTAAATATGAAATACTCTCTCTGTTACATTTCTGTTTCTCTTCCAGTGTATGGAGCTCTTAAATCATTTAGATAGACGAAAAGCAGAGCAAGATCTTAATTTCCAAAACATTTAATTTGATGTCTAAATGAGTCTTCCTTTGGGAATATTTTTTAAAGTAACGAGGAATTAAGTAATCATAGATAACTATTCTCTTTTTTCTTGCCATAATAATAGTGACATAATAATTTCAACAATAATGCACACAGAGCACTTATTTGACAATCCTTAGAAAATGATGAACTGAAATTCATCAAATTCATGAACCTAAAAATTGAATTTGTTACCACACAAACTACCATGGTTTGCCACTCACTTTATCAGTTATGTATAATATATCCCTGTATGAACATTAGTATATATTAGGGCTACTATATTCACACTTTGAAAATGTTTGGGAAGAAGTGCCTTGCTCGAGAATAGTTACCATATTTCTTGTAATCAGTACTGCTGTGAGAAAACTGTCTAGCAATCTTGTAATTTATTTTTCATAAGCTGATTCATATTAATTTTTTTTCTTTCTATGCTCTTTACATGTTCCCCTGCTTTAATATAAGTGATATGTTTTGCTTTGCATGCTTCACCTTATGACTAGAAATATAATCATTTAAACTGTAATAATGCTTAAATTTCCTCTTTTTTCCCTTTGTTTTCACCTGACTGAATTGGATTGTACTGTGTTGTAATCTGCTTCATATTTTGGTCTTTGACCAAAAATAACTATAACTAAAAAAAAAAAATGAAGTACCTATTTTGCATTTTTGTTTAATATCCATAAGTTTACCTATTATGGCTTTTCAAAGAGTAATATGGTTTCAAGATCTGATTTTTAATTATACCAATTATACCACAAAGAATTATAGATTTACAAAGTGTGGGGTATAGTGAAATAGATTACTCTTTTACAATGGAAAGATACTCAAAATTTACAACCTTGGATCAGTGTATTTGGGCCTTTTGGCTATAAATCAAGGTTGACTGAACCTTGGATCAGTGGATTCTGTATTTCTTTTCCTCTTTCTTTATGTATACTAAAGGGGGGGGGGAGGAAACTATTTAACCATGTAAAATCAGGAGGCCTCTGATTTCCTGCCAAGTTTGATGAAGAGCTTTTGATCAACTTGCTCTATCTATCTATCTATCTATCTATCTATCTATCTATCTATCTATCTATCATATTTATATAATTTAAGTAAAGGTTTCAAGCCAGCTACAGAGTCACTGAATAGGCAGGACATCAAGCTCACATTTAAGTAGCTTGTTAGTTAGCCAGCCCAGAGTTAGCTGTATTGGATGCCTCCAGATCAACAATGACGCTAGCTCCAATCAAATGACATTTACCATTGTACCTTGCTATACAGTTACTCTCTTGGAACACAGCAGGCTTGCATGCTAAACAGATTGGCCCCAATTTTATCTTTTTCCTGTACCAGTTCAACTTAGAACCCTTGGAACTGGATAACCATTATGCATTTTTTTCTCACTGCAACATGCAACCAAGAAAGTGGACAAGCTCTTGGCAGGGACGACATTGTTATTTCCTCCAAATTCTGTACCCTATCTCTTTTCACTCCTTCTGTGACTCTTTAGTGTTAGTCCTTGAATTAAAAATTGGGCCCCTAGCTATCGTCCTAATCAATGTATATCTTCCCACCTCACAGAAAGATTTCTCAAAGCAATTTTACCTGGGATCACTAACTGTCCAAACTGATAACCCAGTGCACAAACTCAAAAATGATAGCATCAGACAATTTTCACTCTAGAATGGGATTCAGTGATGAGTCTGTTCTTCAACATTTCAATACCTCACTTTCCTTCCTTATTAGGCCACTCACTCTCATTCTGCAATGCTTCAAAAACAAAGGTATCAGCACTGAGAGCTGGAGATGATTCCAGATGGCTATGAAATTTGGGCTCTAGATACTAAAGGGCTTGATTCCAGGAGATATAGAAGGATAACTTACTTCCAGGCAGCAGAGAGGCAACTACCTTTGATTATATGTTAACATCATACAGGCTTGTTGCCCCTTGTGAAGACTTTATTATAGATTCCCATCTAGACAGTGACCATCTTCCATCCTCCTTCTTTCAATCATATCCTGAGGGAGGGTAGTCAACCTCACCAAGCCATGGCTGAACCTTCATCTGAGAGGTACCTGTGACCTATACACCTGGCTAAGGAATATTCAAGCCTTCCAAGAGGACCTCTTTATGCCAGTGTTTCCCAACCCAGGCAACTTTGACATCTGCGGTCTTCAACTCATGGAATTCTTAGCAATAGCCATGGCTGGACAATTCTGAAAGTTAAAATCTATACATCTTAAAGTTGCCTAGGTTGGGAAACACTGTTTTATCTTGCCTTCATCAACCAGAGGGTGGATTTTTGTTCAGTTCCTCAGGAGAGATTGTGGAGGAAGTTAACTGCGTCATCTGTTAACTACTGTCTGCTCAGACTGAAAATGCTGTTACATGATAACACCTTTACACAAATCAGATGCAGGAGCAATAAGGAATTGCCTGCCTATTTTATCTTTAAAGAAGCTAAGCAGCAATATATTCTTGCTCCTCTATTATTTTACCACTGATGTAGTCCTGGCTCTTTCTAAATCTAAATTCCATCCTCTCTACTCACCCACCAGCCTATTTTTGTTCTATTCTATGCAGATGTTGCTGCCATCTTCTCTGCATCCCAAGTTGGCCTTCACAGACACCTAGAAGCCCTAATGTCCATTTGCTTAGGGAAAAATTAAAAATTAATTACTCTAAAACAGAGGTCCTAGCTTTCACCAAAAAGCATTTTAACTTTTCCCATATTTGAAATATTAATATTAGGTCTGTTGAGCAATTAGCTATTTGCTTCCAACCATTGGGCTTCTGGAGCCACCAAATAAATAAACTTTTGACAAAAGGCACAACAAATTATCAGATTTGCAAGTCATAAAGGCAATAATTACATGCCTGCAACAATTAACTGTTCAAGACTAAGATCTTAAGCCTGCTGGTATATGGTGCTCAATTCACTGTGTGTAAGGATACATCTATCTTGGAAACCATTCATTCCACATTTTTGAGAGTCATTCTCTATCTTCCTCAATCATCTACAGAGAGACTTGGACCTAGAGGTCCAAAAATTGCACACCTTTTCTTCTGGGAGCCTATGGGCACTCCTTTTGTTACACCGATATATTTTTGGACCTCGTGAATACTTGGATGGGAGACCAACAGGACACAATTGGGCTATGGGCTAAATTGGGAAGTTAAGAAAACTTAGCCAAAGGCAATGGCAGAGCACATCTGTATAGTTTCCAAGAAAACTTTATGGGCATTACTTATTCCCACCAATTTAATTAGTAAGTTATTTAATTAAAAAAAGAAAATTTAGTATGATTAAACTTGTCCTGCAAAAGTCCATGTGGATTTCTAGTATTTACTGATTGACTGCTTTATGAGCTACAGAATAGTATTTCAGTTCCCAACCTTGGCAGTTTATAGGAGTATGGGCTTTAATAATTCTTGTTGCTGAGAATTCTGGAAGTTGAAGTCCAGATATCTGAAAGTTCCCAAGGGTGAGAAACATGGCAAGAATCTGCACAGAATTCATATCGGACAATTGCCAGAATGAAAAGTTATTTTTCGTTTTATATCACACAGACTAATTATTAAATAAATTACAAATTTTAAGTGTATTTTTGAATACCACTACCATTCCAAAAATATTTCCTTAAAAAAATATTATAGATTTGGAAATCAATGTCCTGATTTAGCAAATACATTATGAGTTTACTTGTTTAGATAATAATTTATTACCAGTGCTGTCATTGTAAATATAAAATTTTAGATGATGATGATGATGAAGATGATGATAGATAGATAGATAGATAGATAGATAGATAGATAGATAGATAGATAATAGAGTATCAAGATTGATTGTAAATTGTTAACACAGAAATATGACTTCAAAATGAAAGTCAAAAACTCCAAAACCAGAAAACTCACCTCTTTAGCTGAATCTGGGGGCAATTCTGTCCCATTGATAAGTTCCCCACTATTTGCAAAAACAGGAACGTTGGGACTGAAAATCATGAGATCGCTCTTGACACCAGCCTCTGCACTCACACCTGCCAGGATGTGGCTGTGACGATTGGAATAGGACCAGCTGCCCACTTCACTGGCACACACCAGGGTGGCCGTGCCAGGACCATACACCATGGTTTCCTTTGCCTTGCAATGGCATCGCAGAGCCACGTAAATGAGAATGGCCAGTAGGAACAGGCTGGAAACAGAGCAGATGGCAATGATCAGATAGATGTTGATCGAGTCCACCAGGGGCATGAAGCTCTCCCCTGACCTGCGGAGATGAATATCCATTTTGATGGCCTGGGCACTTGTCACCACTGAAACACTCAGGGTAGCTGTGGCTGAGAGTGGAGGCTTCCCATGATCCTTCACTATAACCACCACATTCTGGTTTTTACTTCCTTCTGCCTCATCCAAAGAATATTTGGTACTCACCTCTCCACTATACTGCCCTACAACCCATGGACCACTGCTTTCTTCAACCAGTTCATATCTTAGCCATGCATTGTATCCAGAGTCTGCATCCAAGGCATGGATCTTGCCAACAATGTGCCCAGGCATCACGGGGACCACTACAAGAATCAGGTTCTCTTCTAATGATCTTGACACGGCAGGTGCATTGTCATTCTCATCCATCACAAAGACTTGAACTGTTGCATTCCCACATAAGGAGGGTAATCCAGCATCCTTGGCTCTCACCTGGAACTCCAGCAATTTCAACTCCTCATAGTCCAAAGGTTGCAAAGCATAGAGCTTCCCACTCTCTGAATGTACAGAAATGAAGCTTGACAATGGCCAAAGCTTCTCATCTATCCAGTAGGTAATCAGGGCATTCTCAGCTACATCTGGGTCTGAGGCAGACACTGTGAAGATGTGAGCACCAGGGGGATTGTTCTCCTTCACAAAGACTGTGTAGGAGGGCTGTGTGAAACCTGGAGCATTATCATTTATGTCACTGATAGGCACTAAGAGGCTGATGCTTGCAGACAGCGATGGAATGCCTTGATCTTGTACTGTCACTACCATCTTGTACTCAGCCACCTGCTCCCGATCTAGCGGTTCACCAACAGTCAGGGAGTAGTAGTTCCTGAATGTGGACTCCAGTTTGAAGGGTAGCCCAGTGGGCCAGAGGAAACAGTTTACCTGTCCATTGGTGCCAGAATCCTTGTCAGAAGCACTGATGATTGCTACCACAGTCCCTGGTGCGGAGTCTTCTGGCAATGGCACAGAAAGAGAATTCAGAGACACTTCTGGAATATTGTCATTCATATCCAACACTTCAATGAGAACTTTACAATGCCCTGATAAAGGAGAACTGCCTTTATCTTCGGCGACAATTTGAAGTTCATAGAAATTAATATCTTCATAATCCAATTTTCCAATTACTCTGATTTCCCCAGTATCAGAATTTATACTAAATATCTTTGTGAAATGCAAAGGTAAATTATCACTAAAAAAATAAGAGATTTCTCTATTAATCCCTTCATCTAAGTCTGTACCATTCAGATTAATAACTAATGTCCCACTAGCTGTATTTTCCGACATCTTTATCCTGTAAAGAGATTGGTTAAATACAGGAGGGTTGTCATTTACATCCAACACATGGATCACTAGCTGGACAGTTCCTGTGAGTTTTGGTTCACCCCCGTCAGTGGCTGTCAGTACTAAATGATGCACAGGACTCTTCTCTCTGTCAAGTGGAACCTTTAATACAAGTACTACAGATTTGCTCTCATCTCCATCACTTCCTGAATCAAGAGCAAAAAGATTGTTTAGGCCAAGCCTGTATGTCACCAGAGCATTAGTACCAATATCTGCATCAGAGGCTCCTTTTAATGGAAATCGTGTACCAGATGCTGTCGTCAATTCAGCCATGCTCAGAATCTGTTCCCTTGCAGAGAAGGTGGGAGCATTGTCATTAATGTCTTTGATTTCAACCTCCACATGAAAGAATCTCAGAGGTTTCTCTACAATCACCTCCAGATGAACAACACAGTCAGCATTCTTGGCACACAGCTCCTCCCTGTCTATCCGGGAATTTACAAACAAGATCCCATTCTGCATGTTTACCTCAAAATAGTCCTTCCCTCCTTTGGACAGCATCCGGAACATCCTAGGGACCAGATCGCTCACCTCCAACCCCAGATCTTGGGCGATGCGGCCCACGAAGGTGCCATGCTGGGATTCCTCCAGCACAGAATAATGGAGCTGGCCGCTCCCCATTTTCCAAGCGGTGTGGAGCAGAACCAGCTGCAGCAGCCCCTTCCACCAGGTAAGCATTGCAAACACAGGCACAACGCCAACAGTCTCTTCTCTTTTTCTCTAGATATCTTGCCTTAGAGGTGTCAGGAGCAGAGTCCATGCACCTCATCCATTCTGGCAATGCTCTCATCAGTTGAATCTTGGCATATTGTGCTTTCTCTGTTGCTTGATATTCCCGTTGTGTATCGGGCTGGCAGGAATCTCGGTCCCTTTAAGGGAGGAGCTCTGGATTTTCAGTTTCACTTGAAGGTTTCCTTAGGAAACAGTGACCTCTTGTGACTGAATTTCAAAATGGAGAAACAGACTTTCATTTTGTTTTCATGACAAATTTCTAATTTCTATTAGAAAAAAGTTCTATCCAGTGTTTATGAATATATGTTTCCACAGAGTGCTTGGAGTTCATTCATATATCTATGTGTTACTCTAGCCTTTGGTGTCATTTCTTATTTCTTCTTTAACATTCAACCAGTTAAGATAGACATAATAGCTAAGCTTTAGCATTATGATTCAATACTTCTACAAACTGTGCAAACACTTAAGAAGTATTTAATGAGAGAAAGTTTAGTAATGACAAGGTGATCAGTTATCCTAGATCAGAGTCTAACCAACAGGGAAAAACTGGTTGAAGAGGTAAAAGCAACTGGAACCCTGGGAATAAGTGACTACATTTTATTGTTTTTCAAGGTACTACAGAGCGAAATGTGAGGCATGTCATACTTAAACATTTAATTTCTAATGTTCTTAGATTTGCTAGGCAAGATCCTCTGGGAAGAAATCCTCAGGTCAAAGGGTGTGCGGGATGTCTAGAAACTTCTAAAAAATAAGTTATTGAATTGCACACATATAGATGAGAAAAAAAAACAAGGTGTAATTTAGAAAACCATTATGGATGCATAAGGAGCGTTGGACTGAAGTAAAAGATAAAAGAACATGTGTACAAAATGGAAGATAGGCATTATCATCAAAGAGGTTTATCAGCAAATAGCCGATTTGTAAAAAGAAAATCAGAAAGGCTAAGGTGAAAAAGGAACTTAGGCTTCCAAGGAAAGCTAACAGCAACAAAAATCACTTTTGGTCTATATCAGTAAGATATGAAAGAAAAAGGAGGAAGTAGGTCTGTTGTTATGAGAGGATGGTAAAATAGTAACTAGTAAGAAGGGGACCCCTTCATGGATCACTGCCTTGTCGTGGCGAAGGGACTTGCGTAACTCAGTGAAGCCATGAGCTATACCGTGCAGGGCTACCCAAGACGGACAGGTCATGACAGAGAGTTCTGACAAAATGTGGTCCACTGGAGAAGGAAATGGCAACCCACTCCAGTATCCTTGCCAAGAAAATCCCATGGACAATGTTAAAAGGCTAAAAGATATGACGCCAGAAGATGAGCCCCTCAGGTCGGAAGGTGTCCAATATGCTACTGGGGAAGAGCGGAGGGCATTTCCAAGTAGCTCCAGAAAGAGTGAAGCGGCTGGGCCAAAGCCGAAAGGACGTTCAGCTGTGGATGTATCTGGAAGCGAAAAGAAGGTCTGATGCTGTAAAGAACAATATTGTATAGGTACCTGGAATGTAAGATCTATGAACCAAGGCAAGCTGGATGTGGTCAAACATGAGATGACAAGATTGAACATCGACATCTTGGGAATCAGCGAACTGAAATGGACGGGAATGGGTGAATTTAATTTGGGTGACCATTATATCTACTACTGTGGCCAAGAAACCCTTAGAAGAAATGGAGCTGCACTCATAGTCAATAAGAGAATGGGAAAGGCAGTAATGGGGTACAACCTCAAAAACGACAGAATGATCCCAGTGCGTATCCAAGGCAAACCATTCAATATCACAGTCATCCAAGTCTAAGCCCCAACCACTGATGCTGAAGAAGCTGAAGCTGACTGCTTCTATGAAGACCTACAACACCTTCTAGAACTAGCACCAAAAAAAGATGTGCTTTTCATCATAGGGGATTGGAATGCTAAAGTAGGAAGTCAAGGAGTAATTGGAATAACAGGCAAGTTTGGCCTTGGAGTACAAAATGAAGCAGGGCAAAGGCTAATAGAGTTCTGTCAAGATAACAAGCTAGTCATAGCAAACACTCTTTTCCAACAACACAAGAGACGACTCTACACATGGACATCACCAGATGGTCAATACCAAAACCAGATTGATTATATACTTTGCAGCCAAAGATGGAGAAGCTCTATACAGACAGCAAAAACAAGACCAGGAGCTGACTGTGGCTCAGATCATGAGCTTCTTACTGCAAAATTTAGGCTTAAATTGAAGAATGTAGAGAAAACCACTAGACCACTCAGGTATGACTTAGATCATATTCCTTGTGAGTACACAGTGAAGGTGATGAATAGATTTAGAGGATTAGATTTGGTAGACAGAGTGCCTGAAGAACTATGGACGGAGGTCCGTAACATTGTACAGGAGGCAGCAACTAAAACCATCCCAAAGAAAAAGAAATGCAAGAAAGCAAAATGGCTGTCTGATGAGGCTTTACAAATAGCTGTGGAAAGAAGGAATGCGAAAAGCAAGGGTGAAAGGGAAAGATATAAGCAACTGAATGCAGATTTCCAGAGAATAGCAAGGAGAGATAAGAAGGCCTTTTTAAATGAACAATGCAAAGAAATTGAGGAAAACAATAGAATGGGGAAGACTAGAGATCTCTACAAGAAAATTGGAGATATCAAAGGAACGTTTAGTGCAAAGATGGGCATGATAAAGGACAAAAAAGGCAGGGACCTAACAGAAGCAGAAGAGATTAAGAAGAGGTGGCAAGAATACACAGAAGAACTATACAAAAAAGATCTTAATGTCCCTGATGTCCACGCTGGTGTGATCACTGACCTTGAGCCAGACATCCTACAGAGTGAAGTCAAGTGGGCCTTAGGAAGCATTGCTAACAACAAAGCTAGTGGAGATGACAGTATTCCAGCTGAGTTATTTAAAATACTAAAAGACAATGGTGTTAAAGTGCTGCACTCAATATGCCAGCAAGTTTGGAAAACGCAACAGTGGCCACGGGATTGGAAAAGGTCAGTTTATGTTCCAGTTCTAAAGAAGGGCAATGCCAAAGAATGCTCAAACTATCGCACAATTGCACTCATTTCACATGCTAGCAAGGTTATGCTCAAAATCCTACAAGCTAGGCTTCAGCAATACATGAACCGAGAACTACCGGATGTACAAGCTGGGTTTCGAAGAGGCAGAGGAACTAGAGATCAAATCACCAACATTCGGTGGATCATGGAGAAAGCACGAGAGTTCCAGAAAAACATCTACTTCTGCTTCATTGACTATGCAAAAGCCTTTGATTGTGTGGATCACAACAAACTGTGGCAAATTCTTAAAGAGATGGGGGTACCAGACCACCTTACCTGTCTCCTGAGAAATCTGTATGCGGGCCAAGAAGCAACAGTTAGAACCAATCATGGAACAACCGATTGGTTCAAAATAGGGAAAGGTGTACGACAAGGCTGTATACTGTCACCCTGCTTATTTAACCTATATGCAGAGTACATCATGAGAAATGCCAGGCTGGAAGAATCACAAGCCGGAATTAAGATTGCAGGGAGAATCATCAACAACCTCAGATATGCAGACAATACCACCCTAATGGCAGAAAGTGAAGAAGAACTAAAGAGCCTCTTGATGAGAGTGAAAGAGGAGAGTGCGAAAGCTGGCTTGAAACTCAACATTAAAAAAACTAAGATCATGGCATCTGAACCCATCAATTCCTGACAAATAGAAGGGGTAGAAATGGAAGCAGTAACAGACTTCATTTATTTGGGCTCCAAGATCACCGCAGACGGAGACTGCAGCCATGAAATTAAAAGACGCTTGCTCCTTGGGAGGAAAGCTATGGCAAGCCTAGATAGCATATTAAAAAGCAGAGACGTCACCTTGCCGACAAAGATCCGCATAGTCAAAGCTATGGTTTTTCCAGTAGTAATGTATGGCTGTGAGAGCTGGACCATAAAGAAGGCTGAACGCCGAAGAATTGATGCCTTTGAACTGTGGTGCTGGAGAAGACTCTTGAGAGTCCCCTGGACTGCTAGGAGGTCAAACCAGTCAATCTTAAAGGAAATCAACCCTGATTGCTCATTGGAAGGATCAATAATGAAGTCAAGCTCAGATACTTTGGTCACCTAATGCGAAGAGAGATCTCTTTGGAGAAGACCCTGATGCTGGGAAAGATTGAAGGCAAAAGGAGAAGAGGACGGCAGAGGATGAGATGGTTAGATAGCATCACTGAAGCAATGAGCATGAAACTGAGCAAACTCAGGGAGGCAGTGAAGGACAGGAAGGCCTGGCGCAATATGGTTCATGGGGTCATGAAGAGTCGGACACGACTTAACAACTAAACAACAACAAAGAAGGGGAGCTTGGAGCTCTTCAATTCCTGCTTTGCTTCTGTCTTCCCCCAAAAGGAGAATTGTGTTTAAAAGAATCAAAGCAGAGCAATTGCTATAAGGATGGAGTGGCAACCTAAGAAAAGTAAAGAGAAACTTAGGGACCACCTAGCTACCACAAACAAGTTCAAGTCTCCAGATCCAAATTAATTACATCTGAAAATCTAGAAGGGGTTTGTGGATGTTATCTTAAAGCCCCTTTCTGTAATCTTTGAGAAGTCAGGGAGGATAGATACAGTGCCAGAGGACTGGAGAAGGGCCCATCTTCAAAAAGGAAGAGCACTTGGTTAAGGACTGGTCAGCCTGACACTGATACTGGGCAAAATTCTGGAATAGATGATTAAGTGAGCATTTAGAAAATCATGCATTGGTTTACAATTGCCAGTCTGGGGTCATCAAGAGCAGGCCATTTCAAACCATTGTAATCTCCTTTTGTAGTAGAGTGACCAGTTTAGTTGACCATGGTAATGAGGTGGACATAGTGTATGTTGATTTTAGCAAAACATTTAACAAAGTCTCTCTTGAAATCTTAATAGAGAAGATGATAAAATCCTGTTATAAAAGCTGGAATATGCTATCAGGGCACAACAGGCATATATCAATGGCTCCACATGATGAGTGCCATGCCCCAGGTCTCCATTCTAGGCCCCATGTTGTTGAACATCTTATAGTGACATAGATAAGGGGGTAGAAAACATGATTATCTAACTTGCAGATCACACAAAGATACAGAATCAAGATTCAAGTGGACCTTGACAAGCTGGAAAAATTGACCAAACAAACAGGATAAATTTCAGGAGGGACAAATGTAGAGTCAGTCATTTGGTTAGGAAAAATCAAATGCATGAGTATAAGTATGATGAGACCACTTTGGGTAACAGTAGGTGCAAAAAGATCTGACTATCTTTGTGGATTACAAAATGAATATGAGCCAATACTATTATTAAACTGCAAAAAAAAAAAAAAAGGAGGGGAACACAATCCTAGGCTGCATCAACAAAAGTATAGTGTAAAGTTCAAGGTAAATCATTGTACCTTTCTATTCTGCATTGGTCAGATCATATCTAGAACATTGCATACAATTCTGGATATTGCATTTTAGGAAGGACATTAACCAAATGAAGTGTATCTAGAGGAGAACAACCAAGATTATAAGGGGCTTGGAAGAAAAAAACTATGAGGAATGGTTGTAGGCATTCGGTATGCTTAGCCTGAAAAGAGAAGATGTGAGGGAATATGATAGCTGTCATCAAGCATTTGAAGGGTAGTCCTGTAGAAGATGGGATAGACCTCTTCAGTTTGTTCCAGAAGACAAGTAACATTAGGTTTAAATTATAAGGAAGTACAGTGAAAAAATGGGAGTAAAATTAAATATAAAGAAAACCAAAACTAATGCAACAGGTACAACAACCAGCCTTAGAACTGACAATGAAGATATTGAATGATGGATAGCTTCTACCTTTTAGAATCAACCATCAACAATAAAAGAACAAGCAGTTGTTAGAAGGTTGGGAAATTTAGACATTTTTAGATATTTAGACATTTAGCTGTTTAAACATTTACCTTTACCTGTTTGTATAACATGAAGTAAAAGCAGGCCCAGCAATATGCCAATATTCTCTTTCCTGTTGGTATGGTTGACCTCACAGTGACTGGCTTCACTTTAGATTATCAAAAGGTTACATTCTTGAGGATGTGACCCTCAACACTTCTCAATATCTCAAGGATGTGTTAACTGCCCTCATGGTTTGTCTCTTCCTGACTGGAAGGCAATTCATGGAAGCAGATAAATTGTCTTGACCTGATAGTCTTTTCCTGCTCAGATGACCCATCACAAAGAAAGATAAACGGTCCTGACCTTGTTTCTTAAGGGATGTAAATCAGGACAGCGCCTGGTGGACAATCAGAGTGATAAAGGATAGTTTACATATGGCTGTTAACACTCAAGGTGATAGAAATTAGTTTACATACAGAAAGGAAGAACCTTAATCAGCACCAGAGAAAGGGGTCCTGGGTAAGGGGAGGAGTATGGATCAAGGTAACTGGATTTGATTGGATCAGAAAGTCATGACATCTTAACGTAGGTCTGAATGTAACGAAAGGTATATAATGTGCTGCATGGAGGGGGTCCGGCGCGGCCGCCCACCTAACTGCATGCTGTCGTTGCTTCTGCTCTTGGGTGAAGAATAAACCTCCTAACTTCATGCAATTCATCAGTGTCTTTACTCCCGGCTCAGAAACGGACCTGGTAAGATAAACCTTTCTTCCAACATTTGGCACCCCAGATGGGACTGGGCTAACCTGATGGGCTGGGTCCCGGGAAGATAACACGCCCTGCCGGCACCGGGCCATTTGCCCGGAGGGTTCGTGGTTTTCCTGCAGGATTGCCCTGAAGGTAGTAAAGGGAACTTTGATTTTGTGCCAACTGATTGCATGAACTTAGGACAACGTCACAGTGGGTGAGTACCCAAAATTTTCTTTTCTTTTTTTCCTATAAGCCCAGTGTTTGTGTGTAATTTGTTGTGCCCCAGTGTTCGGTTATAAGTGATATATGTGTGAATCCCTAATTATTTCCCCGCTGTTGACCAGGGCTGTGTGTCTGTCTGCTCCAGCCGCACCTATCTGGAAAACCCAGGTAGAAAGCAAGGGGAGCTGACAAGATCCACGTGCCTCAACAGGCAGTGAGTGTGTGAGTGAGTGACCATAAGCCAAACTTGGGAATGAGTGTTTGATCCCTTTTATAAAACCCGACTGCAGACCAAGGCTGTGTGTCAAACTGGTTCAAGACACCCCCGGGCCTCTGCTAGCTCTTGTTGGGTGATGAACAGAGCAACCCGGATAGCAAGTGGGACCAGGGTGATACGCGTGCCCAGGCAGGTTGTGCTTGTATAAGTAGCTGAGGCTACGGTTGTGTTTGAATGAGTGGCTGATACTATAACTGGGCGATTACTGCTTGTGTGCTAGAAATTGCAAAAACTGCTAGAAAATTTTAAGATTGATAAGTGATCAGGAGTTTGGAAGCGCGCAGAGGGTCAGTACTCTAATAGGGAGTCTCTGGGTGTTTGGACACACCCCAAATCCGACGGGCACTGGTGCCACGCTTAGGGACACGAGAGGGTATGGGGAATACTAAGTCGACAGTATCCCCATCTTCTCCCTTGGGAAGGTTGTTACAGGCTTGGGATAAGGGGATTTTGCCCACCCAGCCAGGAATGAGGAAAAGACGTGCACGTGAACTATGTATGGAATGGACTCAATATCTAGATACAAGCGGTAATGCAATTTGGCCTCACATGGGTACATTCCACTGTGAGAAACTGAAGCTTCTTGAACTCCAATTAAAAAGAAATAGTCCTGAGCAATTGTCTTATTGGCACTGTTGGAATGAACTTGTTGACTTATCCCCTATTGCCAGCGCTCCAGACTCCACTTGTTTGGAACAAGGGCAAGAAGGCACTTTGCCTTCCAGCAAAATAATGGCACCTCTGTTATTAAATCCAGTACCTTTACCTCCCACACCCGCTACAGATGGGCAACCAGCCACAGCTGGGAGGGTAGCGTTTCTAAGATATCACACTCCTTTTTCACCAACAGACTTGGCAGTATGGCGCTCTGACACTCCTTCTTTCTGAAAGGACCCATTGGCTGTCATAAGGCGTTTAGAGGCAGTCATTCGAAGTCACAACCCTTCATGGGCAGATATGATGGAGCTCCTTAATATGTTGTTAACCAGGGATGAGATCTTGAAATTATTTGAAAAATGTGAAGAAATTGGCCGTCACCCTGTTCTACCAGTTCCCGGGGAAGCGGCTCCACCCCCCCGGGTCCCTTGGCCAATTCATGAGCCTACATGGGACTATAACAATGCTGACCATTGGACTGAGTATAACAGGGCTAAGGAAAATCTCATTGAAGCCCTTTGGGAAATGGGAAAGAAGCCTTTGAAATGGTCTGAATTCAATAACACAATTCAGAGACCTGATGAAACCCCAGACCCTTTCTGGGTCCGTTTATCTGAGGCGGGGGTCACTCACGCCCATTTGGATATTGAAAATGACAAAGACAATAGGCTTCTCCATTCTGCCTTTGTTGAGCAAGCGGCTGTTGACATTAAAAACCATTTCCAAACCATCATCTCCAACTGGCAAAGTTTAGAAGTTGCTGAGCTCCGTCGCATTGCCAATTTTGTTTTTGATCACCGTAAGCAAAAAGAGGAGGAGAAGGAAGCAAAATGTAAGGCAGAAATTGAGGAAAAAGATAAACGGCGCCATGCTGACCGCTGAGAAGACCTAAAAATGTTTGCTGCTTTCCAAACGGATCATCGCAACCGACCACAACACGTGAGACGCAGGTCTGGGATTCCACAGAACTGCCCCCTCTGCTATTATTGCCAGAGAGAGGGGCATTTCTCCTGTGACTGCAGGACCTGCCAGGCAGATGCCAGCCGAATGGAGGAACAGCGGGGAGAAGCAGGAACCTTTTTTTTCCACAGCAACCACCCATACCGCTTCCTCGTTCCCACACTCCGGCTCCACCTCCTCCCCTTCCTTCCCGGCTTTGCTCATATCCTGTTCTTCCTTCCACAGATCCTCCGGCGCAGCCCGGATTTTCTACACAATGACAGGATCTTGGGGACGCCCAAGAACCAAAGCCCTTGAGTGCACTCACCTTACCTCTTCGGTCCGGACCTGGGGGGGGAACCCTTCTTGTCTCTGACTGTGGATGGCCAACAGTATCACTGCTTGGTTGATACTAGGGCCACAGCATCCCTACTAACCCACCCTCCTTCTTCCTCTTCTGTTCTTTCTGGTGCTTCTGATCACATTATTGGGGTTGGGGGTAGGATTATCCCTGTAAATGTTACCAATCCCCTAAAGTTTGAAGTGGGTCCCCTTACTATTGAACATGCTTTTACCATTTGTTCTGAATCTCCTGTTTCCCTTTTTGGTTGTGATTTGCTCTGTAAGCTTGGAGCCACTATTAAATGCACTCCTACTGGGTTGATTTTGGACGTTCCCTTGACATACATGCATTGCCTTTTTTCCCTTTTCTCAACTGACTCAGACCCCCATACGGTGCCTCCGGACTTGTGCACCCTCCCGGATTCCTTATGGGGCTGGGAATCTTCAGACATTGGCTTCCTGAAGAGTGCGGCACCTGTTGTCATTCAGACTAAATCTGGACCACCACCGTGTCTGCCCCAATATAGTATTCCAACTGAAGCTATTGGACCCATACAACTGCTTATTACTAGCTATCTTAGACAAGGGGTTTTGCGTCCTTGCACTTCCCCATGTAATACTCCCATCTTTCCTGTTCGAAAACCTAAACTAGACTCTGCAGGGAACCCTGTTTGCCGCTTTGTTCATGACCTCCGTGCTGTCAATTCTTGTCATTCCACGGGCACCGGTTGTCCCGAACCCCGCTACCATTATAACTATGATTCCTGCCACAGCCACGTGTTTTACTGTTATTGATTTGTGTACTGCTTTTTTTTCCAACCCAGTGCACCCAGATTCGCAATACCTTTTTGCTTTCACCTGGAACTCCACTCAGTATACCTGGACTCAGCTACCCCAGGGATATACGGAATCCCCTACCCTGTTTTTGCAGATTTTGAAAGCTGATTTAGCATCCATTGTTTTACCCTGCCGGTCTGTTCTTATCCAATATGTTGATGACTTACTGGTGGCATCGGACACGGTGGACTCTTGCCGTATGGATACTTATGTCCTCCTTGCATCACTGGCAGACCGTGGCCATAAAGCATCCTCAACCAAACTTCAATATTTACAATCAGGGGTGAAATACTTGGGCTATCTTATTGCCCCTGGGTCTCGCAGGTTAGCCACTGAGCGTATCCAAGCTATTTTGAGTATGAAACAGCCCGCAACTAAACGCCAGGTACGTGCTCTCCTTGGGGTGTTGGGATTTTGCCGCCCCTGGATCCCTTCCTTTGGGGAACTGACCCATCCATTGATCCTCCTCACTGTGAAGGACGCCCCCACATCCGTTGTCTGGACTCCCGACCTGGACGCTTTATTGATAAAAATTAAGCAGACCCTTTCCTCTTCGCCAGCCCTGGGTCTCCCGAACTATTCTAAAACTTTCTTTCTTTTTGTCCACGAAAATTGTGGAATTGCCTCTGGTGTACTCTCTCAACGTTTGGGCCCAGCACACTGTCCGGTCGCCTACTATTCAGTCCAGCTGGATCCTGTTGCTCATGGGGCGGTTCCCTGTCTTTGTGTGGTGGCTGCCGCTGTTGAATTGGTGAAGCGCTCACGTGACTTGGTTCTGGGTCACCCTCTTGTTTTGAAGGTACCACATGAGGTCACTGCAATCCTTTTGAAGTCTCAAACACAGGCTTTCACTCATCAGCGCCTTGCTCAATATGAGGCTGAACCTTTTACCTCTAATCACATTTCTTTTGAAAGGTGTTCTATGCTGAACCCTGCTACACTGTTACCTGAATCTGAGGCTTCTCCACCCCTCCACGACTGTCTTCAGGTCATCCAGGATGCTGAAAACCCCCGGTCTGACCTCACTGACCAGCCCCTCCCGAATCCTGACTGTGAATATTTCATCAACGGTTCCTTCTTCCTCCACGAGGGCGTCCGTGTCTCTGGAGCAGCAGTGGTTTCGTTGTATGACATTATCTGGGCCTCTCCACTTTCTCCCTCCCATAGCGCCCAGGCTGCGGAACTTATTGCCCTTATCGATGCTTGCCGGGCTGCCTGCTCCCTTCGTGTCACTGTTTACAGAGATTCGAGATATGCATTTGGAGTATGTCATGGTACAGGAGCTCTGTGGAAACAGCAGGGCTTCCTCACTTCTTCTGGCTCCCCCATTGCTCATGCTGCATTGGTGGCTTCACTCCTAGAAGCCGTCATGCTCCCTGAAGCCCTCGCTGTGGTATACTGCCCGGTGCATCAACGTGACGACTCCCTGGTCACCAAGGGAAATGCTTTTGCAGATGCTGCAGCTAAATGGGCCACCCTGCAGCCTCTTCCCCTCTCTGTCGCAGCGGCGGAGTATCACCTTCAATCATCTATTCCATATGATGATTTCGTTGAGAGGGGGGAGGTGGAACAGTGGCAGGCAAAGTATGAAGCAACTTTTTCTGATGGATTTTGGAGGGTGCCAGATGGCAGACCCTTAGCCCCCAGACGACTACTATGCCTCCTTTGCCAACAAGTCCACTCAAAGGGCCATTGCGGAACTCAGGCCATTGTGGACACTATCAGAAGGGTATGGTACGCCCCAGGGGTCTACATGGAAGCCAAAAAAG
Source organism: Python bivittatus (assembly GCF_059951505.1). Taxonomy (NCBI): domain Eukaryota; kingdom Metazoa; phylum Chordata; class Lepidosauria; order Squamata; family Pythonidae; genus Python; species Python bivittatus. Next base: position 9,515,406 of record NW_028277124.1, on the reverse strand, counting down.
TAGCACGGGCATGTCTCACGTGTCAAGCCAACAATGCCTCTTCCAGACAAAGGATACACAAAGGGGGCAGACCCTGGGCTCAGAGACCCTTTGAGAATCTACAGCTGGAGTACATCCAGTTACCAAAAGCGAATGGTTTTGAATATGTTCTTGTTAGCAGAGATCAGCTTACACACTGGGTTGAAGCCTTCCCCTGCTGGCATGCGACTCCACTCAAAACCGCAAGACATCTCTTGAGAGATGTGGTACCTCGGTATGGGATCCCCTCCATCTTGGATATGGATCGCGGCCAGCATTTTGCAGCACACGTGATCACCCACATCTTGCAAGCTTTAGGCATCACACAAAATCTACATGTCCCTTATCATCCCCAGTCTTCGGGGGGGTGGAGCGGGCTAATAGGGAACTTAAATCATTGTTAGGTAAATTGTGTCAGGAAACGCATTTAAAGTGGCCCCAGGTATTGCCTATTGCTTTGTTTCATTTGCGAATGCGACCTCGCAAGGATGTGGGATTGTCTCCCTTTGAATTGCTTTTTGGTAGACCACCAGATATCTCAAAGGGTTTGGATCCCCGCTGTCTCCATTTAGAGAGGGGGGACTCTACGTTGTTCTCTTATCTTGTTTCTATGTGTAGGTTTCTCCGGTCTTTGTGGACACAGAGTGCCCTTTTCCAGACTCTACCATTGGAGGAAACCCTTCATCCCTTTGAACCAGGCAATTGGGTGTGGATTCGTTCCTTTTCCAGGAAGACGCCACTGCAACTGAAGTGGGATGGTCCGTACCAGGTCCTTCTGACGACGCAAACAGCCGTCCAGATTGTGGAACGAAACACCTGGATCCATTGGACTCATGTCAAACCAGCGGTTCGAGATCACAGCCCTTCACCTCCACCATCAGTGCCGCCCATCCGACTCGTTCGGGATCCAGATTCAGACATTTGGGGCTTGAAGGAATGTCTCGGCTTGTAGTACTGTGGATTCTCATACTTGGAGGCTTTTATCAGGATTTCCTGGCTATTTCCATACCCACTGCTACCTGGACTTCTCTAAACTCTCAGCGCATTCTTAACTCTATAAATACTTCCTTGCAGCTATGTAAACAACAATTACTGTCACAATACCGATGGCTTCCTGGATCCACGGGTGACTGCATGAGTCTTAATGGAACGGGTGATTGGATGCTCATCGGTTCTAAACTTTATTTCTCTATTCCATGGGACCAGCCTTGCTTCTACCTACTATGGTCCACCCCACTGAACCTCACTTTTCAGACATTGACTGATGGTTCTTGGCGAACTATTTGCACCCAAAAACAGGCCACCTCATGGAACTTTCCTGAGGTGGGACGATTGCGTGGTGACTGTCTAACAGGTTTCAATTATAGTTTTTTCTATATTAACTTTATCCGTGCTCACTCACTGGTGCTGGGAACTCCCTCCACTGTTATACTCCTGAGGGATCACCCCCACCAGATAATGGAAGCTCCTTTACGCCATATCTATCATGTCACTATTAATGTTTCTGCTTACAATGTTTCTATTCATGAACCTGTTTGTCTCCCATGGGCTTTATCCATGTATACTTCGTGGTTCCGTGGTCGCTCCACTCGCTCAGTTTTGGACACGATAATGGGGGGAATTGGCACAGGCACTGGGGTAATCAACTCTATAGACATCGAAGCACTTGAGAATAAAATAGCCTCCTTGGGGAGGCATATTCAGACTATGTCCCACCTCACAGAATGCCAGATTTTGCAGAGTGCTGACATTCTTCACCAGGATATTCAAGTCACAATGGCTTATTTTAATTTTACTGCTTCTGCCCTCCATCTTTTTCATAATGGCCTGCTTAACTCTTCACTGGCGACCCAATGTGCCATTCTTCAATTAGGAAATCTGTTCCGTATGGATACAGATATCAGAGAATGGCAGCAGGGCAACAGCCATGCGTGGAAACCTATCATATTGGATGATGATGTTAATTGGCAATGGATTAAAGTTGATCATTTTAGAAAGGCCTATCCTTCCTTGTATTTCACTCTCACCGTGGTGGTGAGAGGTACTCCAGTAGAAGCATTTCAATTCCTTCCCCTCCCTTCCATTGTCAATCACCATCTATGGATCCCCACCTTCAATTCCAAATTAGCTACTGCAAACACTTTTTTTATGACGGCTCGATGTGACTAATGGGTTTTTCATAAATGGCTTTGTCCTGCATATACCACTCCTTTTGAACCTTGTGCCTATAATTTTAGCACTGCAACCTGTGTTTGGACCCAATTGACCAGTGATGCCCCCCGCATCATCGATAAGGGTGTGTTTGTGTGATCTCCCTCAAGGCTATTCGCTGGGAAGATGGTACGGTGTCTCATCCTCCTGTACGACAGTGCCGCTGTAATGTTTCATATGTGACCTCCTCTGAGGGACATTATACTGCAGTCCACTAGTCCTCTAGGACACTAGGATGGGAGGCCCCTGACTGGAATTTTTCATTGCCCCTTGGCTTTGATGTTTCTTCCCTAGCTCAACTCGCTTGGGAAAGTGATTTTGTGCAACGGAAATTGCAAGCTCTGAAACGTTCTGATAAAGGTCTTGTATTGAAACTACATCACGAAGGAGCTGAATTGGTACGTGTCATGCAAGAAATAGATGTTCTGATTACTCATCATTGGTGGGATGTTTTCTCCAGCTGGAGTCCCACATTCTCCAGTGTCTTGTGTCTTGCCTTGCACCCAGTTTGTATTTTGTTTTTTCTAACAGCCCTTCTGTTTATACTACTTGTCATTTTGTATTTGAGAACTCATATTTTATACTCTCAACTTCTTTCTATTCATAGGTCATGCTATCGTTAGTTAAGTGTGCTATGGGAATATTTTTCCTATACACAGAGGGGGGATTGTTAGAAGGTTGGGAAATTTAGACATTTTTAGATATTTAGACATTTAGCTGTTTAAACATTTACCTTTACCTGTTTGTATAACATGAAGTAAAAGCAGGCCCAGCAATATGCCAATATTCTCTTTCCTGTTGGTATGGTTGACCTCACAGTGACTGGCTTCACTTTAGATTATCAAAAGGTTACATTCTTGAGGATGTGACCCTCAACACTTCTCAATATCTCAAGGATGTGTTAACTGCCCTCATGGATTGTCTCTTCCTGACTGGAAGGCAATTCATGAAAGCAGATAAATTGTCTTGACCTGATAGTCTTTTTCTGCTCAGATGACCCATCACAAAGAAAGATAAACGGTCCTGACCTTGTTTCTTAAGGGATGTAAATCAGGACAGCGCCTGGTGGACAATCAGAGTGATAAAGGATAGTTTACATATGGCTGTTAACACTCAAGGTGATAGAAATTAGTTTACATACAGAAAGGAAGAACCTTAATCAGCACCAGAGAAAGGGGTCCTGGGTAAGGGGAGGAGTATGGATCAAGGTAACTGGATTTGATTGGATCAGAAAGTCATGACATCTTAACGTAGGTCTGAATGTAATGAAAGGTATATAATGTGCTGCGTCGAGGGGGTCCGGCGCGGCCGCCCACCTAACTGCATGCTGTCGTTGCTTCTGCTCTTGGGTGAAGAATAAACCTCCTAACTTCATGCAATTCGTCAGTGTCTTTACTCCCGGCTCAGAAATGGACCTGGTAAGATAAACCTTTCTTCCAACACAGTCAAAAAATAAGCCACAGACTAGCACTTGGAAGAGCAGCCATGAAGGCCTTGGAAAAGGTATTCAAATGCTTTGATGTGTCCATATCTACAAAGATCAGAATTGTGCAAGCCATGGTATTCTCTTTGACACTCTATGGAAGTAAAAGTTGAACTTTGAAGAAGCAGGATAGGAAGAATATTGCCACTTTTGAAGTTTTGGTGCTGGGAGAATGTCCTGAGAATGCCATGGACATCCAAGAAAACATACAAATGGATCATTGAACAAATCAACCCAAAGTTCTCACTCAAGGTATAAATGAACTAGGCTTATCCTACTTCAGACACATTATACAAAGACCTAACTCTCTGGGGAAGGGTCTAATGCTGGGAAAGGTAGAAGGAAAGAGAAGAAGAGGATGACCAGCAGCAAGGTGGATGGACTCAGTTACAAAGGCTATGAGTTCACCCATTGGAAGACCTGAAAGACCAGGTTAGGGACAGATCATCATGGAAAAAATCTATCTATGTGGTCGCTAAGTGTTGACAACAATTTGATGGCACATAATCAATCAGTGAAAAAGGAAGCAGATTTTAACTGGGCAACAGGAAAAAATTCTTGATTGTAAAAGCTGTTCAGCAATGGAGTTACAGGTGGAGGTATAAATGCTCCTTCACTGGGAGTATATAAGCAGAGTCAAGATGGCCATATGTGAGGAATGCTGTAGTAGTGTATCCCTGCACTAGATTATCTAATTTATTTCCAAGGTGTTTTTTGACTGTTATGTCTCTATGATTCATGGATTATGTTTATTAAAGTTTTATTTATAAGAACAATACAATCTTCTGGCAAATGATTATCTCTACTGTCCTTCAGGTTTGTCTCCATCCTATATTCTACAAAGGTATGGGAAGACCATTTTTATTGTGGTCCACAAATAAAATTGTAGACCACTAACATTTATTGATTCAACAAACTTTTCTGAAGGTGATCAATCTCTTATCCCCAAATTCCATTTGACCTGCAATCAGCCCATCTGAAAGTAAAGATCTTTCAACAAATTCTCCTAGGAAAGACACAAGTGTTTCATTAGAACCCATCAAAAATCATAAAGGCCAATATTATGTGGTAGGCCTTTTACTTGCTGTCCAATACTGGGAAAGATATACCAAATGTATTTATAATGTATATTTTGCATTGAGAGTGCTAAAGAGGGAGCTGATCTTAGGCCTAATACCTTGTCATAATGCAGAAAAACTAAGATTCTGTGAAGACATATTGTTCACTGCATTCATTGACCTGACAGCTGACCCTTACTCCATCTCAAATGAAGTTCTTTGAAACAAATTTGGAGCAACTGCCAATTGAGCCCCTTCAATAATCTTGGGTAAAGTGGTTACATTTCAACTACATTAGCTGAAATTCATACAGCAAAATTCATCTAATGTTATCTTTCCAACAAAAAATATCAAGAAAATACATGCTTGTACTTTTATTGGTCAACTTTTATGTAACATATCTCAAAAATAAGGATAGCAAATTTTGTGTTTATTCCCCCAAGCTGCAGTAATAGAATATCTATCACTAGATAATTTTGAAGACCAGGATGAAGTCTGAGATTAATGAAACCTGGTCAGGAACGAAATGAGTTTAAATCCTCAGAATTATATGATTTGCATTTTAAGACACTAAAGGAGCTTCCTGATGGTCTGGCCAAACCAGTAACTGTTATCTTTGAGAAATCCTGGAGAAATAAAATCCCAGATAACTGGAGGAGGGCAAGTATCCCAACCTTCAAAAAAATGGGGCGGGTGAGTGGAGGGCCCAGGGCAGATCAATATTTGGAAAATATTTCAGAACAGATAAACTAACTGATCTCTAAGGTACTTAAAAATTGTGTAGTAATTACCAAACACATCATGAATTTGTCAAAAATGTCTTTACCACACTGATTTTATCTCATATTTTTATTGAGTAACGTCCTTAATAGTTTATGCGAATACAATATTTCTAGCTTTCAATGAAGTGTATAACAAATACTTCAGGATATTCCGACTAGAAGCTTGTTATGTAAAGGCTGGATATAATGTCTTTTAACAGATCCACAGCTGACTTGAAAACTATACTTCAAGAATGCTCATCAATGGTTCCTCATCAAATCAGAAGCAATTGTCAAGCGGGCTTCCAAAAGGTTCAGTTCTTGGTCTTCTACTGTGATATTTTTATTAATGACTTGAGTGAAAAGGTGCGGAAATGTTTATAAGGCTCTCATATGACACAAAGATGGGTAAAATAGGTAAACTGCAAACTATTGTGATAAGTTGGAAAAATGGGCTGAAAAATGTAGGGTAAAATGTAACAGAAACAAATGCACAATTATTTGCTTGTATAACATGAATGTAAGACATCAGTATGACCTGGATGCAAAAGAGGTAAAGGCAGTTTAGGCTGCATTAATGGAAATATAATTTCTGAATCTCAGAAAATAATGGTTCTACTTTACTCTGCATGGGTCAGATCAGAATTTGAGTCCTGTTTTCAGTTCTTGGACATTTTAAGAAGGATTCAGATAAACTGGAATAGGTTCAGACAAAAACAATAAGGATGATCAGTGGTTAAAAACTAAGCTTCTATGAAGAGGAATTGAAGGAACTGGGAAGCCTTAAGAAAAGAAGATGGAACAAGGACATGATAGTTAATAGTTAACTGTTAGATAATAATATCTGAAAGAAAATATAAAAGAATGTCAGGACCTAGTTCCTATCATTCAGAGTGCAGGACATGGAATGTTGTGTTTCAGTTACAAGAAACATGCATACAAATAATAATATTAATTCTATAATTGAATTCCAAAATTAAAAGAAAAGAATCCTGAAAAATTATTACATAAACAAATAATTCTAAGAAAATTTTAATAATGACCCAAAAGGATTTAAAGGAATGTGTATCAACAACTCATTGTTACAACTCAAATGTAGATTTATCCTTCCACTGTTGAATAATTTTTATCATTCCCTATATTCAAAAAGTGCATTTGGAACCGATCAAGATGTCAAGAATTGCAGACATACACATAGTTAAATTATATGTCAGAACCTGCATCACCCAACTGTTGTTGTTTTCCATTGTATTGCATTCGTTGGGAGTTGGATTGATTTGTTTCTGCCACTTGTACCTTGGGGGGGGAGGTGGCTGTTAATGGTTGTAATGGGAGTTGGGAAGCAGCTTAACCATATATGGGCAATTTAGACTGGCTTGATTGCCGGCAAGGCAGCTGGGGCCCAAAGAGCCCGGAAGAAGCTCAGGGAGGAAGGAGAGAGGTCAACAACAGGGGAAGAGGAGTCAGGACGCCAGGTAATAAAGGGAGAGGGGATAAATAGAGGGAGGTTTACCCAAGGCGTTAGTTTTAGCAATGTTCTGTTTACAAGCTACATGTACCTCTTAATAAAGAAGTATTTATCTGACCCAAGCCTGGTTGCGTGAGAATGCTTCAGAACTGAGAGTTGGACATCATGGACTTGACATTATATTTATATATACAAGGTTAAAACATCAAATGCACATATATGCAGGCACAACAACCACTTTCAGATTCAAAATTCTCTGCTTTCAACCTTTTTGCAGTCTAATAAAGTCTATAACTCCTTTTCTAAGTAATGCTGAAATAGCATAGTAGTTATGGTTTTGCCTAGCATGTAGGAGGTTGCCACCTCAAAACCTGGCAGCAATGTATTTTGTTTTTCTTTCAATTATTATTTTTCTTTTCCTGAGCAAGCTAGTTTTCCTTCTGGGCTTTTTCTTTAAAAAGCACATGGACACCATTTTACCAGTTATCTGAGGTACAGTGATTTCATCCCAAGTTGAGCTATTAAAGTAAGCAATCAAACAAAACTTTGCTACATTCCTAAAGATTTAAGACTAGAACTTTCATTTTGGTCCAGCTCACACAATGAATAAGAAGGCAGGCTATGAATTCTGCATGTCCTATGCAGTGAAGTAGGCAATGAAGAAAGACATGCTACTGATTTTATTTGCAGTACTGGAGCAGATGCAGAAATGTCCTGCATAAAGGAATACTCTTGTATCTCCCCTCCATCAACATAGAAGGTATGGCAATGACTAGCAATGGTTTTCTTCCATGTAGACAGAAACTCATAAGCAAAGTCACCTGGGCCAACAATCTGCCTCAGAAAATCTTCTCAACCAATAGATTTTCTTTCAGGCTGCTACAGGGGACATCTATGTTTTAACAAAAGAAATGCATTTGGAGAAGAGCTTAGACTGAATAGTTCAATCTAAATGAACATGAACAACTTTTATAGCAATCAGTGACCAGTGCAAAAAAAAAAAAAATTAAAGAAAGAAAATACAGCAAAATATCAATGTATGTAGAGAGTCAGAAAGATGACCTTGGAGAAAGAATCCAAAAGCCATTACGGAAATACCAGGTGCAGAAGAAACATGGGTTAAATCCAGAGAGGCAGGACAGTATTACAAGTAGTCCTCACTTAACAATAATATTTGGGACTGGAATTTCCATTGCTAAGCACAGTCTCCTACTTGCAAACTTTTGTTGTGAACTTTCACCAATATGAACAAGATGGACCCGGAAGTCAGAACTGGAAGTCGGGCCAGAATCAGAACCAGAAGTCAGGAGAAGGCAGGAAAAGGTTAGTTTGTAGCATGCCGCAAACTAGCCCTTTCTCGCCTTCTCCCGCCTTCCATTTGCATTGGAGGTTTGCACTGGAGTTGGAGTTGCCCGGAAGGGTTAGTTTACGTGGCGGGCTCTGTTGCCGGGTGAGGCAGGAGAGGGGGTGATGGCAGAGGACAGGGGAGAGGGGGTGGAGGTCTCCTGCCTCACCCAGCAACAGAGCACGCTGTGCCCACCAACTTGTCCTTCGCCCAAGGAGCAACCACCCCCTCTCCTGTCTCACCTGGCGATGCATGGGCAGCAGAAGATAGGGCTCCTCTGCCCACACCACTGCCCTGCCTCCTGCCTCCTGCCTCCTCCTCTTTTTTTAAACTTTTTACTTGGTTGGACTTATAAACAAAATGGACTTACGAACAGCCTCTTGGAACGTCACCTGTTCGTAAGGGACTGTCTGCAATGCAGTCGTAAAGTGTGACATCACATGACCGCATCACTTAGTGGCAGCAATCCCAGTAGTCCCCGTTGCTGATATTAAGCAAAAATCCTGAGTCGTTAAGTGGGAACCTCATGTGACTGTGACTCGTGACTTCCTGCCAGCTTCCCACAAGCAAAGTCAATGGGGAAGCTAGCTGAAAGTTGCAAGTCCTGGGTTGGTGGCTCGCAAGCAGGTGGGAGGGTGTACTATGGAGTGAGGTGGGGGGGTGCTGCAGCAAGTGCGTGCGGGTTGGGGAGGGGTTGCTGCAATACTGCATGAGTGCATGTGGGCTGTGGAGGGTTGCCGGGGCACCACATGAGTGCATGCAGGCTGGGGAGGGAGTGCTGTGGTGCGAGCATATTACGGAATACAAGATCCCTGGGTTCTCATACTCTATAGTGGGGGTCTTTGGGAGAAAAAGCGGCAGGAGCAACTTACAACTTTCCCTGCTGGCTTCCTCATTGACTTTGCTTGCAGAAAACCAGCAGGGAAGATCGCAAATGGTTATCACATCACCAAGGGACGCTGCAACCATTGTAAGTGTGAGCCACTGCTAAGCACTCGGATTGCGATCACGTGATTGCAGGGGTGGTGCAACGGCTGAACTTTGAAGACCGATCATAAGTACCACTCGTTCAGCACTGTCGCAACTTCAAATGGTTGCTGAACAGGTAGTCATTAACCAAGGACTGTACAAAGAGTCTCAGACTAGACCTTCCCCCCATGCCTGCCTCCCTGAGAGAGGGAAGGGAAAACACAGGCAGACTTGTCAGATTCTGTTATTACAGCCTATCTCAGTGGAGTTCTAGTCATCCTGTGGGGTCTTTCCTGATCTGAGCTGACACTATATAGTTTGTGGCATTTCCTTAAAGAGCTGACACTATAAAACCTCTTGAGTTGATCTAGTTAACTAAACCTATAAAACCTATTATCTATAAAATGTATCTACTTCATTTGCTACTTTACAATCTTTGATTGGGTGCATGTAAGAATAAGTGAGGAAAAAAGGAAATAGAGGAAGTAAACAACTTTATGATATACAGTATTAAAGGGGAATGAAACATTGAATTTTGCTTTGCTAAGCCTGCTGGTATTTTTTATCCGTAAGGCACTTATGCTTTTGTATGGCTTCGGAGCAAAATCTTACAACTTGTGCCAAAACATTAGGGGCTGTATCCTTCAGGAATAGCTGAAGGTAAAATTCTCCGGACTGCCCTTTAAATCTTTTAATAAGTAGAGTTATCCTTCAGTATCTGGCCTGCTCATAGAAAGGACAGCTTAGAAGAACATGAGCCATTAGTTCTATTTCCCTCTTTCCACATTGGCAGAGTCTTTCCAGATATGGAATTTTCTTATATCTGCCCTCCAATATTGCAGAAGGAAGGGTATTAATGTGTGCTCTTGAAAAGGCCCATCTATGTAAAAAAAAAAAAAAAAAAGGAAATAATTCGCTGGGGCATTCATCCCAAATTACATACACTAGGTCAATATAAGCACAAAATTTGCTCTATCCAGAAAGAGAAAGATTGAAAATTGATACCTAAATATTCAAACACCTTTATTTTGATAGTAGAAAATTATTAATTTTCTGGTTGTATTGGCAACTTGGAAAGTTTAAGTTGACAAGGCCATTCAAGTTAGCAAGTACATGTAAGAAAAACTGAGCTCTAGTGCAAGCTAATACTTTGATGACTTTTCTAAAAGATGATAGTCTAGTCAGCAAAATACAACTTTGAGTATCAACATATGAAAAAATATAGAAAGTCTAAGAGCAGACTTAGAGATGTTTCTGAATATCAGGAAGTCCAAATAATCTTAAATAAATTTGCAATCCATACACATGGCATGAACACTGCTTTGAAAAGAGGAATCAAATTGAAAATCCATTCAACATTAATCAAAGAATAAATTTATCAATAAAGATAAAATAACCAATAAAATTATGCTTAATTTAATGATTTCTAATAATATGATACAGTTACTAGACATAATAACTATGTGTAGCAGAAACCTGTAGTTAAAACTTCTGTTTCTGCTTTGCTTCTTTTCAAATTTCATTAAGTTTATTAATTTATTAATTCCTTCCAATTGCTAAGCTGTTCACAATACTGTAAAATCCATTTCCAAAGGTACCAAAAAAACTTAAGTGAATTGTTTATTAGCAAATACTTTTGAACTTGTAGAAATGCAATGTTCCCTTAAAAGTGTGCAATACATGCACCAGCCATAAATATTGTTCAAAAAAACCATCAGACTGAGAATCCATTTTTTATTCACTAAAGAACAAAACTGTCCACAAAGGCAAAATCATTACTAATGTTCCATTTGTTTAGTAGATGAAACATGAACAAAAAAATAAGTTGGCAAAAGATAATGAGCTTACTTATTTTTTCTGTTATGGAAACAAAGTTGATAACTATTAAATAAACTACAAAGTTAACATGGAACTTTCAGTAGCCACTCGCAGTCTAAAAATATTTTCTTAGAATTACTGACTTGTAAATCAATTGGTTAACAAAGAAATTCATTACCAAGACTGTTATTTTAAATCTAACACTTCAGTTGAAAGAGTATTTTGTATCAAGATTAATCCCAAATTAGAAGCACAGAAATAGGGTGTTGACCGAATTTCAAAGACCCCAAAACCAGTACAACTCAACTCTTTAGCTGAATCTGGGGGCAATTCTGCCCCATTCCTAAATTTCCCATTTATTTGCTAAAACAGGAACATTGGGACTGAAAATCATGAGGTCATATAGAATATAAAAAGGTCATATATATAAAATATTGTATTAAAATCAATCCTAATCTGCTAGCATAGGAATCTGATGTCAAGCACTCCAAAAACAGCACAACTCACCTCTTTAGATGAATTTGAGGGCATCTCTGTCCCATTCCTAAATTCCCCATTATTTGCTAAAACAGGGACGTTGGGACTGAAAATCATGAGGTCACTCTTGGCACCAGCCTCTGCACTCACACCTGCCAGGATGTGGCTGTGGCGATTGGAATAGGACCAGCTGCCAACTTCACTGGCACAGACCAGGGTGGCCGTGCCAGGACCATACACCATGGTTTCTTTTGACTTGCAGTGGCACCGCAGGCCCACATAAATGAGAATGGCCAGCAGGAACAGGCTGGAAACAGAGCAGATGGCAATGATCAGGTACACGTTGATCGAGTCCAGCAGGGGCATGAAGCTGTCTCCTGACCTTTGGAGATGAATATCTGTTTTGATGGCCTGGGCACTTCTCACCAGTGACACACTCAGAGTAGCTGTGACTGACAGTTGAGGCTTCCCATGATCCTTCACCACAATCAACACATTCTGGCTTTTGCCTCCTTCTGACTCATCCAGAGAATATTTGGTACTCACCTCACCACTATACTGCCCCACAGCCCACAGCCTACTACTTTCTTCAACCAGCTCATATCTTAGCCATGCATTGTATCCAGAGTCTGCATCCAAGGCATGGATCTTGCCTACTATATGCCCAGGCATCACTGGAACCACTAAAAGAATGGAATTCTCTTCTGATGATGCTGACATGGCAGGTGCATTGTCATTCTCATCCATCACAAAGACTTGAACAGTTGCATTCCCACACAAGGAAAGTAGTCCAGCATCCTTGGCTCTCACCTGGAATTCCAGCAGTTTCAACTCCTCATAGTCCAAAGGTTGCAAAGCATAGAGCTTCCCACTCTCTGAATGTACAGAGATGTAGCTGGACAATGGCCGGAGCTTCTCATCTATCCAATAGGTGATCAGGGCATTCTCAGCTACATCTGGGTCTGAGGCAGATACTGTGAAGATGTGAGCACCAGGGGGATTGTTCTCCTTCACAAAGACTGTGTAGGAGGGCTGTGTGAAAGCTGGAGCATTATCATTTATGTCACTGATAGGCACTAAGAGGCTGATGCTTGCAGACAGCAATGGAATGCCTTGATCTTGTACTGTCACTACCATCTTGTACTCAGCCACCTGCTCCCGATCTAGCGGTTCACCAACAATCAGGGAGTAGTAGTTCCTGAATGTGGACTCCAGTTTGAAGGGTAGCCCAGTGGGCCAGAGGAAACAGTTTACCTGTCCATTGGTGCCAGAATCCTTGTCAGAAGCACTGATGATTGCTACCACAGTCCCTGGTGCGGAGTCTTCCGGCAATGGCACAGAAAGAGAATTCACAGACACTTCTGGAATATTGTCATTCATATCCAACACTTCAATGAGAACTTTACAAAGCCCTGATAAAGGAGAACTGCCTTTATCTTCTGCGACAATTTGAAGTTCATAGAAATTAATATCTTCATAATCCAATTTTTCAATTACTCTGATTTCCCCAGTATCAGAACTTATACTAAATGTGTTTTTGAAATGTACAGGTACTTTATTAGTAAAAAAATAAGAGATTTCCCTATTAATTCCTTCATCTAAGTCTGTAGCATTCAGATTAATAACTAATGTCCCACTAGGTGTATTTTCTAGCAACTTTATCCTATAAAGAGATTGGTTAAATACGGGAGGGTTGTCATTTACATCCAACACATGGATCACTAGCTGGACAGTTCCTGTGAGTTTTGGTTCACCTCCATCAGTGGCTGTCAGTACTAAATGATGCACAGGGCTCTCCTCTCTGTCAAGTGGAATCTTCAGTACAAGTACTACAGATTCACTCTCATCTTCATCACTTCCTGAATCAAGAACAAAATGGTCATTCATGCTGAGCTTGTATGTTAACAGAGCATTGGTACCAATATCTGCATCAGAGGCTCCTTCTAATAAGAACTGGGTACCAGATGTTATCAGTTCTGCTATGCTCAGAATCTGTTCCCTTGCAGAGAAGGTGGGAACATTGTCATTAATGTCTTTGATTTCAACCTCCACATGAAAGAGTCTCAGTGGTTTCTCTACAATCACCTCCAGATGAACAACACAGTCAGCATTCTTGGCACACAGCTCCTCCCTGTCTATCCGGGAATTTACAAACAAGATCCCATTCTGCATGTTTACCTCAAAATAGTCCTTCCCTCCTTTGGACAGCATCCGGAACATCCTAGGGACCAGATCGCTCATCTCCAACCCCAGATCTTGGGCGATGCGGCCCACGAAGGTGCCATGCTGGGATTCCTCCAGCACAGAATAATGGAGCTGGCCGCTCCCCATTTTCCAGGCGGTGTGGAGCAGAACCAGCTGCAGCAGCCCCTTCTGCCAGGTAAGCATTGCAAATACAGGCACAACGCCAACAGTCTCTTCTCTTTTTCTCTAGATATCTTGCCTTAAAGTGTCAGGAGCAGAGTCCATTCATTCTGGCAATGCTTTCATCAGTTGAATCTTGGCATATTGCGCTTTCTCTGTTGCTTGATATTCCCATTTTGGATCCAACTGGCAGGAATCTCGGTCCCTTTAAGGGAGGAGCTCTGGATTTTCAGTTTCACTTGAAGGTTTCCTTAGGAAACAGTGACCTCTTGTGACTGAATTTCAAAATGGAGAAAGAGGCTTTCATTCTGTATTCATTACAGATTTCTTGTAATTATCATGCATTTGTTCTTTTTGCAATACCTAAATGTTATATTTATTTACTTCATTTATTTATGGATAAGTACTTTTAATTCTGTTCCTAGCAATGAGGTGTGATTGTTTGCACCTCATGCTACCTTTTCCTTGCATAAAGAGGTTGTTGATCCAAAAATGGCTGATTAAATCAATGAACATTCCTCTTGTCCCTTGTTTTCCTACCCACTCTAGATGCTCATCCTTATATTCAACTCTTACATCTTCCAGTGGGCACATTTTCTGCTTCTGCCCAAGATGGGTGAAACATGTTTCCCTTTTTTCCCCACCCTATGACCACAGTATTGCAAGACTTCCCTTTTCCTTTTCTTTTAAAAAATATCCTTGAATTGCAACATAGGCAAGTTGGAGTAAAGCTGTAAGATTTCAGTAAATGCTACTTTGTTTTCAGTGAAGTCGAACCATCAGTTTTTCCTTGTTCCAAAGTTTCCATGTTTTTGCAGTGAAATGTAGGAATGAAGGAACAACCTGTTTCCTTTAATTTAATCATTACCACATCAAATTAATGACAGTGCAATAAAGTGGGGGAGGGGAAAGAAAGTGTTAATGAAAAGAAATTAGTATCAAAGGAGGGAACATGAAATGGGCTGTGAAGGCATCCATAGGTGCAAATATCTGTGAATCAGGATTAAATAAGCTAGTGAATCCAATTTCAAAGTTCTTTGTGAAGTGTCCATGGACAGTTATATTACAGAATTATAGTTCTTTTTGTTTTCTTTTTTCATTCTGCAATTTTTTAGTTTTAAGGACAGCAGTTCTTTTGAAGTTTCATTTTGTTAAACAAAAGCAAATCACTTTTCATTTTTTTATTTTTACACATCAACTCATCACTTTTTTCCACAATGTTCCCATATGTCCCCTGCTTTGCATCAGATGCAAAGATGCTCTATATGAAGGCAATGTTTAGAACAATTATTACTGAATATTCTTCATTAATATTCCTTATCTACTTATTTATTTTTATTCAGTTTTGATGGCCACCCACATGCCCTGCAACCCTGGGTGGCTAACATCCATTTAAAAGCAACAAAAGATCACCAAAACAAAATTAAAAACACATACTAATTAAAAAACATGTCCTGTGTTCATGGTCACTTGATTTTAAGCTGGCTTTTTAAAAATCTATTTAGGCTGATAAACTTGGTGACAAGTTTGCAAGGTATTCAGTCTGGACTAGAGGCAACCATGTCCTCCTACTGGACAATTCTCATGCAGCTGTGCCTTCCCACTCTTCTGTTCCAAAAAAGCAATTGCCAATCTCTTTCTGTCCTATGGCCATGTCTTCCTAAATATATAAATTTTATATTTGTGTACAAATATTTATATATATAAAAATATTTATACAAAGTTAAATTTCTATATACAGAGTTAATGCATCAATATTCACATACATGCATGCACAAGCAGCATTTTTTTTAAGAAAAAATTCTTACTGCCATTTTTCTTTCTTGGGTCTTTTAGAGTTACTCTTTCTTTGACTACTGTAATAGCACAGTGGCTATAATTCTTGCCTTGTAAATAGAAAGTTGCTGGCTTGAAATTTGACATAAACTTTTTTTTAAAAAATTACTCTTTCTTTCTTTCTTTCTTTCTTTCTTTATTTATTTATTTATTTATTTATTTATTTCATCATATTTATATAGCCGCCCATCACACAAACGTGACTCTGGGTGGCATACAACTAAAAAAAAGCCATAAACTGAACAACATTTAAAACACTCCACAACTAACAAAACAACATTATTAAAAGACTGGGAGAGGGCATATTCAATGTTATAGGCAAGCCACGTTACCAATTCACCATTTCCTTGAGATCCCCAAGCCTGTTGACACCACTACATTTAGAGGGCCTTCCAGAAGGATACCATGGATGGGGCCAGTTTCACCTTAGGAGGAATGATGTTCCACAGGGCAGGTGCCACAGCAGAAAAGGCCTGTTAAGATCTGGGTCCTACCACATACCTCTTCTGCTGGACCACTTGGGATGGGAAGATGTAATTGGGAAGAGGCAGTCCCTCAAATAACCCAGCCCCATATCATGAAGGGCTTTAAAGATCAAAACCAGCACCTTGAGCTAGACGCAGAAGCAAACTGGTGACAAATGCAGCTTGCAGAGCAGAGGTGTAATGTGTGCTGTTCTAGGGGCACACATAACTGCCCATGCTGCCACATTTTGCACCAGCTGAAGCTTACGGCTACTCTTCAAGGGCAGACCATGTAGAGAACATCACAGCAGTCCATCCAGGAGGTGACCAAGGCATGAGTGACCATGAGCAGAGCCTCCTGATCCAGGAACAGGTGCAACTGGAGCACAACACAAGGCTGTGTAATGGCCCTTTCTTTCCCTAAGCTTCCTACTTTTCTCTGTATCAATCAATTTTTTCACCATTTTTCCATTCACTTGTTGTCGAAGGGTTTTTCCCCCAGCTTTCAAATTGTCCATAAGTTATTTGGCAAGAAGAAAAACTAAATGCAAGGACATTTGAACATGGCTTTCTATATAGGGCTTCTTAAATCAGAGAAGTCGCTGGGTTTTTAAAAAATTATTATTATTATGGCTACTTATTTTATTCAGAAAATATTAATTATCTGTTATTCCTGGGTTAATTGTGAAATTATCTAAGTGATTAATTCGTTCTTCTGTGGTGAAGCCTGACAACAACAGTGTCAGATGGAACTCTTGTTCTCAGAAGCCTTCCCTTCCCTCTTTTAGAATGGCATTTCATCCGTTCTCTAGGATTTTTCAAAATAATAGAATCAAAAAGGAAATATTTCAAAGGATACCATTAGATAATTGATTCCAACCTCTTACTCAGTACAAGAATCCAAATTAAATCATCACAAATGGGTGACTGTCCAGCCTCTATTTGAACTTATTCAGAGAAGGGACATTTATTACCTTCCTTCATAATTGGTACCGTTGTTTAACTGGTCATAGAATAAGAAATGTTTCCAACATCCAACCAGAATCTGCATATCTTTAATTCAAGATATTTATTCTGTATCCTCTATTCTGGGACAATAAAGAAGAAATCACAGCCTTCTGCATAATATCAGTTAAGCATCTTGAACAGTAGCATTAAATTTGCCTCCTGATCAGTCTTCTTTCCTTAAAGTTAAACATACCAAATTTCCTCAATCTTTTGTCCCAAAATTTTCTATCCAGCCCCTAATAATCCTCATTTTCCTTATTTGCATGTCTCCCAGTTTGTTAGAAAGTGTTTTGCTGAGAACTGGACATAGAACTCACTGGCTTCTAGACTTTAGACTATTGATGTAGTCTAAAATTACATTTCCTTTTTAAGCCCCCAAATCAAACCTTGTGGTACCACATTTCATATAAGACCTAAGCTGAATGCCAGCATTTCTCCAGCCTTAGTTTGGTAGTTGTATAAGCACTCAGCTTAACTTCAAGGCCACCAAACAAGCTGCAAAAAGTCCACTAAATCATGGGAACAGTGATTTAAAATCTATGGGTTTAAAAGGCACTTACACCCTTATATTTGAAGTACATGGCCAAATGTTTTAGATGGCTTCATTTGTTTCTGCAAAGAAGATTCTTACCTAACTGAACAAGTTTAGTAACTTCCACTTTGCAATTTTGATCTTCTACTAGTTTAAGTGGCATCTTCTTTTATGTTTCTTTACTTAAATAACTGCTCTGAAATGAAAAATTGTGTGTCTGATATCAAGAAGATCAAGCAGGAATCAATGCATTCCTCCAAAAGTGATCACCTTGTCAAAGCCAAAGAACAGTAAAACTTGAATTTATTACTCACTCACAAGAGTATACAGCAGAGAACATAACATAGAAAGAAGGTTGTATAGAGTTGCTTAACTCTTTAAAATCTCTTCCTCATGATTTATAGTCTTTTAGACCTACAGAATTTATGGAATCAGACTGCAGTGGGTGAAATGCAGTGTTTTGGAGATGAAGCAAAGATTTTAATATTTAATTCAGAAAATGGCAGAGTTAAAAAACGTTAATGACTGATTCATATGAAAAAAGAATCACTCAGTTTCAAAACTCTGCCAAACATGCCAGTGTTAAAACAGTATTGAAAATAAAGATACCGGTTTACAGGGTCTACTTCATGGAAATAATTTATGTTTTTAAATCATTCCTTACAAAACTGAGCAAGATCAGTTTATAGTTATCTTTATGGATAAATTTATATATGAGTTCTTTTCACTGCAGCCAGAATATAAACTGGAAATTGAAACTGTTTATCGTGTAGGCTTTTTTTTTTCATTCTGTATACCAGTCCTATTATGGTGAGATTTTTTAAAAGATTTACAATAAGGGATCATATTGTAGTTAGGGATCATGTTGTAGATTTTATCATTTACTTCAGCAAGTGGGATCTTTGGAATGGAACGCAAAGAAGAAAATGTTTTCCCTAGATTTGCCTCCAGAAATTATTCCAAAATACAAATTGTTTAACAAAAGTTGTTTGGTAGCAAAACAAAAGGGGATTAAACACAAATTTCTTTTTCCAATGATATGCAGTTTGCCATCATCAGCATACTGATGATTCTGCACTTACAAGGGACCTATAGATGACCTTTTCCAGTGACTTCACATAGATCTCAAAAAGTGAGGGGGAATATCCCAAACTCTGCAGCACTCCAAAAATGGGAGTCACCAAGCCAATCTCTCTTCCTCCACAACCACCAAATGGAACTGTTCACCAAGAAAGAAGTTGAATCAATTGTAGAACAATGCCCCCTATCTCCAATCCTGTAGATGGTTCAGAAGGATACCATGTCTGATGGTATCAGAGGCCTCTGAGATCTCTAATAGGATCAGAAGAGGCCCACTCCCCATCTAAATCCATACAAACATCATCAAACAACTCAATCAATGTGGTTTTTATCTCATGCCTAGGACTGCAGTCTTGCTGAAAAAGGTCTAGATAATTCTCTCCCTCCAAGGTGTTCTGTAGTTGCCTTCCCACAATGGTCTCAACAATTTTTACTAAAAGGTTCAGAAAGGACTAAATTTGTCCAGTCTGGCTGGATCCAAGGAATTGGAGCAAAGCTTCTTTCTAGGCTGAAGATATTGTGCCTCTCCTGAATCTAGCATTCCCCCTATGATCTCCTGCCAGAGTCAGGAAGGGCAGGGATCCAGCTCACAAGTGACAGGGAACATGCTAGCGAGCCTTTTATCCACTTCATCATAAGGCACAATCCAGAAGGAGACCCAGTTAATATGGCAAGGTGTTGGCCTAGTCACCACCAAGGCCTATGAAGCATTTGGTGAATTTGAATGATTTCATAGACAAAGTGAGTGGCAAACATTCAAAGATGTCAAATGGGAGATTTACCAGCAACTACTTTCCAAAAAGGAATTTAGCTGGCTACATATCCTAAACTAGGTAGCTAGTCAACCATCTGCTGATACAATAAGAGAATCAAATCAAAACCCTGAGTTCCTCAGTTAACCAAAGAGGCCACTCAGGAGCAATCATGGCAAGAGCCTAGGTGATCTCCTGTTGTCAGTGGCTAGCCAGACAATCAATGGAAGATCATTAGGAAATTCCTGAAGGACCCACTGATCCATGAGATCCATCTCCAGATCCATGAGACCCCTGGGATGGATCATTCTAACAGGCCCATTCATTCCATGTAAATTTCCAGTGGCAGTCATCTCATCCAGATGAGGAAATGTTCTGTTCATGGCAAAGGCTTAGACATTATCCCCTTCAAATCCAAGTATTAAGCAACCACTCTAAGGTAAAAACAAGGTGTAGCATATGACCACCTGCATGTATCAGGATAAGCCCATAGTTATCATGAAGATCATGAACTCCTGAGCTTTCCCAAACCCAGGCACAGAGGCATGGAGGATGAAGTCACCCAACACCAAAAGGTATGGGGACTGTAATACCTGCCCCAAGGCAAAATTCAGGAGCTCAGGAAGCAAGATAACCCTACCTGTAACTTACCTGGAAGCTCATTAATGAAAGTCAAGAAACACAGTGAAAAAATGGGACTAAGATTAAATATGAAGAAAATCAAACTAATGACAACTACAACAACCAGCATTACAATTGACAGTGAAGATACTGAACTGGTGAATAGCTTCTCCCTTTTACGATCAAATAAAGGAATCCACAGTCCAGGAATATGCTACAGACCACCACTTGGTAGAGAAGCAATGAAGGCCTTGGAAAAGATGCTGCAATATGTGATGTGTCTATTCCTACAAATGTCAGAATCATACACGGAATGGTTTTTCCTGTGAGATTCTATGGAAGCAAAAGTTGGACTTTAAAGAAGCAGGACAGAAGGTGTATTGGCACTTTTGAACTTTGGTATTGGAGAGGACCCTTGAAAATGCCTTAGATAGCCAAGAAAACAAATGAAGCCAAGACTGTCAAGAAAAAAAAGGACTTTAAAGCGATTTCTGATGTTCTCTTTAAAAATGGTGGGTATAGCTCAAGATTATATCATGGAAACTGATGGGCTTTCTTCTTCCACTTTAGCTTGATTTGGAACTTGCACATGAGTACTTCATGATCTGTTCTATAGTCAGCCTCTGGACAAATCTTGGTTATTATAAGGTCTTTTACCTCCTTGTACCAATAATATAGTCAGTTTGATTTCTATGTGCTCCATCTCCATATGTATATAGACATTGTTTAATTGTAGAAAGTATTAGCAATGAAGAATTGGCAGACAATTATAAGTCATTCTCCTGCTTCATTTCTATTTCTTAGGCCATACAGTCCAACCATGTTTTCCTCCTTACAATTTCTAACTTTGGAGTTCTGGTCTCCAAGCACAAGCAACACTTGCTTGCATGTTCTATTGTTTTCAGGTTGAACATGACCATAAAACTCATCACTGTGCATCAGTTGGAGCATAAACTTGGATAACTGTTATATTAAAAGGTTGTCCATGATCCAGTATATTCTTACTGTGATTTCATTATGTATTTTGTGTATAATTGTAAACTGTCCCAAGTCACAAGTTCTGGTGGTATATAAATACTTTACTTTTTTATAAGAGAAAGACAGTGCCATCCCAGAGCTACTATATGTGAGTTGGCACATATAATCTTGAGCTGATTATATGTGCGCACAGACTACTTATGAACTGGTCCTTTATTGATATAATAGTAAGGTTGGTTGATCAATATTATTTTGTGTAGTCTAGGATTAGTGCTCTGTTTAAAGCATGTCTCTCTCTCTTTGAGTTTTGTCTCATTTTTCTTTTCCTCTTTTCTTTCTATTTTTTTCTTTTTTGTGTCTCTTTTTCACTTTATTTCTGAATACTAAAACAATTTTTTTAAAGGAAATGTTTTTAACTATGTAAATCCTGGAAGCCTGCTATGTACTTCCAAATACTGGTCAGAGAAGGAGGCTGGGACCAGGTGAGTTCTTGGATGGGAAACCACCAGGACATCTCAGTGCTGGAGGCTTGATAGCAATATTGAAAAATGATCTCAGAAGAAAGCAATGGCAAAGCACTTCTGCAATGCTGCTAAGAAAACTTCATCAACATATCCATGTACTCACCTCTATTTGAGAGAGTCTTTAACTACTCCTACCAATCTATTGAGGAAGTAATCTGATTAAAAAATTAAACTTGTTCTTGAAAAGTCCATGCTTATTTTTATACACTCACACATTGATTGATTATGAGCTATTCCAGTATAGCATTTTTTAACCTCAGAAAATTTCAGGTATATGGACTTCAACCCCCAGACCTCCCTTGCCAGCATGCTCATTGCTGAGAACTCCTCACATCTGCAAGTTGAAAAGATGGGAAAGTTTGCTAAAATCTTCACAGTATCAGTTATCCAAACCCTACTTCTTTGAACATTGCTATATTTTCCCTTCTCCAATACTCTCATACCTCATCTATTTCCCTAGATAACTGGACTTGAGCTAGATGTAATAAACACTGAGTTTTTCTTTTAGCAGAATAGAGCCATACTACACTGAAAACATGCTCAGTGTCTGAATAGAAAAGAATGTAATGATTGGGAGGGACCTTGCCACACAAGCTTCTACTGAATTCCTTCAAAACAAAAAAAAGTGTGGAACTTCAGATGTGGCAATGGCATCATGATTAAATAGTCAATGTTATGAGTGGCCAAGTTTAAAAAAGCCATTTAGGTAAATTAAAGTATAGTGCAGAGTGATCCCTTGATGATTTTTATTCCAGGATTTTTATTTTTTATTTTTTTTTATCCGCACTCAATCGTTACTGATTCTGCAGCGACTGCCTGGACGAGTCCCTGCAGTTTTCAAGGCAAGGTATTTCAGAAGTGGTTTGCCATGGCCTCCTTCCTAGAGCAGAGCCCAGCTGGCGAGCGCAGGAGGTGGGGTTTCCTATGCTTCGCGCCTTTTTTGGGTGGGCGCGGCTTCCGTGTTACCGGCAACTGGTCTCTGTCTCCCGTGCAAGCGCCACCAGGATTTTTCCTCCCACCGGGGTGAGAGTACCCATTTATCTACTCACATAAGTTTTCGAGCTTCTGGGTTGGCAAGAGCTGGGGAGGAAGCAGGAGCTCATTCTGCTGCACGGAGCTGGGCTTGAACCGCTGAAGTGTCGACCATTTCTGGCCAGCAACTTTCAGCATCATTAAGCCACTGCGCCACCGCGTCCCCATTCCAGGATTATGACAGCCTAATCATCAGATATAATAAATTTATTAATCCTTTCGAAGTACTTAACAACATTATAATTCCTTTTTCAAGGTAATAACAAAAGATAAAGATTAGAAATTCTAACAAATGTATGTATAAATACTTCTGTATATCAAGCTGTTAAATAATGTTTAATAAGTTTGCAACTGACCAGCCATAAATATTGTTTTGAAAAGAGGCATCAGCTTGAAAATCCATTCTGGATTGATTAAAGGATGAAACTATCAGCAAGCTAAAATCATTACCAATGTCCCACCTGTATACTAAATAAAATATAGACAGAAGAATAAGTTGTCGGGGCACAATAATAACTATGGATATGTACATGAATTTCTTAATTTAGCAAAAAAACTGATTAACCCAATTTCTGGCTATTTGTTTATTATCAAAACTTGAAACCTACTTTATGTAAGTACAGTGGTTCCATTTCTTTTTCCCATTTTGAATGAAAGGGATCTTTGATAGGATAGAATAAGGGATAATGCAGATTTGTTAAATTTTAAAGAATGTAATTAACTATTCTGAATGCATCACCGGTTTAGTAGGTGAATTATAAACTGAAGAGTAAGGTGGCAGGACAAAGAGCTAACATTTCAAGAATATATTTATTTTTACTATCTTCGAAGACAAATTTCCAAACTATTAATACAACTTCAAAGTGTATCTTCCTTTTGCTATTCTCATTCCGAAAAATTTCCTTAGAAATAAGAATTGTGGTTGAAAATGAATTTGTTCATTTAGCTAAAAATTATAAACCAGATGTAGAGCTATGCATTTACTTACAGAACTGTCAGAGTAAATCTAATATTTAATTTAAAAATAAATATTGTATTAAGACCAAGCCTAATCTGGTAGCATAGGAATCTGATGTTGACTTAATGTCAAGCACTCCAAAAACAGCACAACTCACCTCTTTGGATGAATTTGAGGGCATCTCTGTCCCATTCCTAAGTTCCCCATTATTTGCTAAAACAGGGATGTTGGGACTGAAAATCATGAGGTCACTCTTGGCACCAGCCTCTGCGCTCACACCTGCCAGGATGTGGCTGTGGCGATTGGAATAGGACCAGCTGCCCACTTCACTGGCACAGACCAGGGTGGCCGTGCCAGGACCATACACCATGGTTTCTTTTGACTTGCAGTGGCACCGCAGGCCCACATAAATGAGAATGGCCAGCAGGAACAGGCTGGAAACAGAGCAGATGGCAATGATCAGGTACACATTGATCGAGTCCACCAGGGGCATGAAATTCTCCCTTGATCTGGGGAGGTGAATATCAGTTTTGATGGCCTGGGCATTTGTCACAAGTGACACACTCAGGGTGGCTGTAGTTGAGAGTTGAGGCTTCCCATGATCCTTCACCAGAACCAGCAGAGTCTGGCTTTTGCTTCCTTCTGCCTCATCCAGAGAATATTTAGTGCTCACCTCACCACTATACTGCCCTACAGCCCACAGCCCACTACTTTCTTCAACCAGCTCATATCTTAGCCATGCATTGTATCCAGAGTCTGCATCCAAGGCATGAATCTTGCCTACTATATGCCCAGGCATCACTGGAACCACTAAAAGAATGGAATTCTCTTCTGATGATGCTGACACAGCAGGTGCATTGTCATTCTCATCTATCACAAAGACTTGAACAGTTGCATTGCCACATAAGGAGGGCAGTCCAGCATCCTTGGCTCTCACCTGGAACTCCAGCAGTTTCAACTCCTCATAGTCCAAAGGTTGCAAAGCATAGAGCTTCCCACTCTCTGAATGTACAGAGATGTAGCTGGACAATGGCCACAGCTTCTCATCTATCCAGTAGGTGATCAGGGCATTCTCAGCTACATCTGGGTCTGAGGCAGATACTGTGAAGATGTGAGCACCGGGGGGATTGTTCTCTTTCACAAAGACTGTGTAGGAGGGCTGTGTGAATGCTGGAGAATTATCATTTAGGTCACTGATAGGCACAAAGAGGCTGATGCTAGAAGATAGTGGTGGAATGCCTTGATCTTGCACTGTCACAAGAATCTTGTACTCAGCTACCTGCTCCCGATCTAGAGGTATATCAACAATCAGGGAGTAGTAGTACTTGAATGTGGACTCGAGTCTGAAGGGTAGCCCAATGGGCAGAAGAAAACAGCTTACTTGTCCATTGATCCCAGAATCTTTGTCTGAAACACTGAGTATTGCTACTACAGTCCCTGATGGTGAGTTTTCAACAACAGGCATTGAGAGGGAACTCACTGACACTTCAGGAGTATTGTCATTTGTATCCAGAACTTCAACAAGAACTTTACAATGCCCAGACAATGGAAAATTCCCTTTATCTTCTGCAACAATTTGTAGTTCATAAAAATTAATGTCTTCATAATCCAATTTTCCAATCACTCTGATTTCTCCAGTATCAGAATTTATACTAAATATCTTTGTGACATGTAGAGGGACACTATTACTAAAATAATAATGGATTTCCCTATTGATCCCTTCATCTAAGTCTGTAGCATTCAGATTAATAACTAATGTCCCACTAGATGTATTTTCAGGAACCTTTATCCTGTAAAGGGATTGATTAAATACAGGAGGGTTGTCATTTACATCCAGCACATTGATCACTAGTTGAATAACCCCAGTGAGCTTTGGTTCACCACTATCAGTAGCTGTCAGTATTAAATGATGCACAGGGCTCTCTTCTCTGTCAAGTGGAATCTTTAATACAAGTACTACAGATTTACTCTCATCTTCATCACTTCCTGAATCAAGAATGAAATGGTCATTTCGGTTAAGTTTGTATGTTAACAGAGCATTAGTACCAATATCTGCATCAGAAGCTCCCACTAAGGGGAATCGGGTACCAGCTGCTATTACAAATTCACCTATGCTGAGAATTTGTTCCCTGGCAGGGAAGAAAGGAGCATTGTCATTAATGTCTTTGATTTCAACCTCCACATGGAAGAACCTTAGAGGTGTCTCTACAATCACCTCCAGATGAACAACACAGTCAGGATTCTTGGCGCACAACTCCTCCCTGTCTATCCGGGAATTTACAAACAAGATCCCATTCTGCACGTTTACCTCAAAATAGTCCTTCCCTCCTTTGGACAGCATCCGGAACATCCTAGGGACCAGATCGCTCACCTCCAACCCCAGATCTTGGGCGATGCGGCCCACGAAGGTGCCGTGCTGGGATTCCTCCAGCACAGAATAATGGAGCTGGCCGCTCCCCATTTTCCAAGCGGTGTGGAGCAGAATCAGCTGCAGCAGTCCCTTCCGCCAGGTAAGCATTGCAAACACAGGCACAACGCCACAGTCTCTTCTCTTTTTCCCTAGATACCTTGCCTTAAAGGTGTCAGGAGCAGAGTCCATGTACCTCATCCATACTTGCAATTCTTTCATCGATTGAATCTTGGCTTATTGAGTTCCTCAGTTGTTTGATGTTCCCATTGTGGATCTGACTGGCAGGAATCTCGGTCCCTTTAAGGGAGGAGCTTCGGATTTTCAGTTTCATTTAATGGTTTCCTTAGGAAACAGTGACCTCTTGTGACTGAATTTCAAAATGGAGAAACAGACTTTCATTCTGTATTTATGACAGATTTGTAATTCACATCCAGTCTTCATGCTCAGATACATATACTTTTTCTATACAGTTCTTGAGTTGATTCCTCTCCATACAAATAAAAATACCAACACATAAATATGGAGTGAATTAAATAATGTGTATTTATTAAAGGAATGACTAAATGTTATGTTAATCAATTCCATATATTTATGGGTTGGAATTTTTATTTGTATGGAGAGGAGATGTGTAACTGTCTTTACCTCACACCATTTCTTCCATTGCTCAAAGAGGTGATTATGATACCATTGAGAGGAAGGTGAATTGGCTTCAAACCATTTGAACTAGGTTTATGATCAAGATGAGGAGCTATGCAATGTTAAGGCCAAAGAGGTAAGTAAAAGGTAGAAGAAAATGCTATTAAATTTGAAAATCTCCCCTGGTTACTTTTCTACTTCTTGGCTAGGGTATGACAGCTCTTAACCCAAATCTGTCTGAGACTTGTCTAACCATAGGAATTAATTCCCTTCTGTCTTGCCCGAATAATGTCAATGATACAGCGCAAAAGTAAGTATCTGATAATCCATAGGGATCTAGTATGCTAGCAAATGATAGCATTTGTTATTACATAAGCTGACATGGATTGCAATCCATTTCATCAGATTCATAGTATATATTCCTGTGTGAGGACTGTTATATTTCAGGACTACTGATGCTTCTGAAATGATTGGAAAGAAGTGCTGTGGACCTCACATGAGCACAGTGCCTCTCACTATTATTAAAGTAACTTCTCTTTTTTCAGGCTTCCTTGTGAGTTCAAAAAAAGATACAGCTGTTTCTAGTGTTACATTACTGATGTAGCCGTTTTAATGAGTCAATTCTTCAGTGAGTTTTTGTTGCTTGAAAGAGCTTTATGGATAACAATACAGGAGTGGGATGGCATTAAGCCTATGCTGAATTTAAAGTTGTATGCACAAATATTGGCTAAATGTAATTGATTGCTTGGTACTACTTTGCAGAAGAATAATTGGCTTTTTTAACATCTCAGTCTATAGTTTTCCATATATGTTCCTCATCCTGAAAGCAGACTGGATTACAAAAACTTCAGAAATTGTTGGGTCACACAACATGAAAGCTAAAAAGGCAACCAGCAACATGTTTTGTGACTGTGATTGTGTGACACAGTTCCCTTACTATCTGATTTGAACCTAGTGGTATTTGAAGAAAAGGAATCCAAAAAATATTAAAATCATTTTGTAGCAATGGTTAGTTTTACAATATTATTCATTATCAGGATGCTTATCATAATAAAGTGAATAACTATTTTGATTTGATATTGGAAGTAATAATTCTGGAAAAAATTATGGACATTGGGGAATTCCACACAGAGAAAGTTTTAATCAACTTATTGAGGAGGAAATCAAATTGAGTACTTTTACTACTAAACAATTATGCATAGGATTGTGGGACTTAACTCTAATGAAACACTTTGAGGAAATTAGTACAATTTGGATTTACCTAGTTAACTAATTCATTTTCCATATTTTGAAGATAGTCAAGGATTCATAGCAATGCTACAGATTTTTAAAATACTTGCAGAGAATAGCAAATAAATTACCTTTCTTAATTTGTTTTTTAATTTTGTTTAAGCTTCCTAGCAGAAAATATGTATGTATACCATATGCATTCTTTCCTTTTCTCTTATCCCTTCTCCCCTCTCCTCCCATCCCACTGCAACTGATGATATCATGCCAGATGATAGGCCTGCTCAGGTTAGATGGCACTCAACATGTTACTAACGAAAAGCAGAGAACTTTTTGGAATACTAATGGTGTTTATGACGTGGCTAGATTAAAGCCTTCAGGATCTTTGGCTGCTGATGTTGCTATGCAGGAAAAGAAAATCTGAAGTTTCAAAGACAGAATTACAGTGGAAACATGGAAAGTAAGAAGCATGAACATGGGAAACCTCAACAGAGTGAAAGATGAAATGATATTCTTTCTATCCTGTTTTTTCAAAGTCTGATTTTCACTTCTATAGATTGTCACAGGGAATACCATTGCCTGCAAGATTCTGATCTTTGTAGGTATAGACACATCATTGCACCTGAATATCTTTTCCAAGGCCTTCATGGCTACTCTACTGAGTGCTAGTCTGTGGTGTACTTCTTGACTGCTTGTTCCTTTATTGTTGATGGTTGATCCTAAAAGACAGAAGATATCCATCACTTCAATATCTTCATAGTCAATTCTAAGACTGATTGTTGTACCAGTTGTCATTAGTTTACTCTTCTTTATATTTAATTTCAGCCCCATTTTTTCACTATGCTCCTTGACTTTTATTACTAGACCTTCCAGATCCTTTGCATTTTCAGCTATTAGAGTAGTGCCATCAGCATAGCACAGATTATTGATGTTCCTTCCTCCAATTTTAAAACCACACTCATCTTCTTCCAATCCAGCTTCCCTTAATATATATTCCTCAGATTGAATAAATAGAGAGCATACACTCTTGTTTCACTTCTATGGAACCTGGAGTCTGTTTCACCATATTCTGTCCATACTGTGGCTTCTTAACCTACATATAGGTTTTGCAAGAGGACAATGAAATGTTCTGGGATTCCCGTTTTTCTAAGCACATTCCACAGTTTGATGTGATCAACACAATGAAAGGCCTTTCTTTAATCAATGAAGCACATATACATTTTGACTTTCTCAATTATCCAGTGTGCACCAGCAATAATATCTCATGTTCCTTAGCCTTTTCTAAAGTCAGCTTGAGCATCCAGCATCTCCTTTTCCATATAGGGTCTAATCTGCACTGGATAATCCTAAGCATTATTTTGCTAGCATGTGAAATTAAGGATATTGTATGATAGTTTGCACACACTGCTAAATTTCCTTTCTTTGGTATTAGTATGCAGATTAACCTCTTCCAATTTGTTGGCCACTGTATTGTTCTCCAGATTTGCTGGCATAACATGGTTAGAAATTTTACTGATTCTTCTTCTGCTGCTTGCCATATTTCTGTGGATGTTCCATCAGTTCCCATAGCTTTCCAACTTGTTAATGACCAGAGTGCTGATCTAATGTCTTCCTCAGCCCATATTTAACTAGCTTATTAATCAGATTGTTATGTGGTACTTTGTCAACTGCTTTGCTGAAATCAGTGTACATTATCCCCACAACATTCCCACAATCAGGCTACAGCAGGTGGCAGCACCTAGCTGACCTTGCTTGGTCCCAAAAAATGAATCAAACTGCTTTGAGTACTTTGAAGGGGGACTAACCCAGGGCTGTAGGGTCAATTGGAGAATTGAAAACATATCTCAGAAGAAGGCAGTAACGAAGCACTTCTGCATTGCTACAAGAAAATTTCATGGACATATCCATGTACTCACCAGGAAGTGACCTCAACTTAAGAGAATCATTAACTGTTCTCACCAATCTACTGAGGATGTTACCAGTGCAAAATAATGAAAAATTAATCTGGAAAATTTTGTTCTTGAAAAATCTATTCAAATTTATAGTAATCATTGCAGGTTACAGATCAATCACTTTACAAGTTGCTCTAGACAAATGTTTCTCAGCCTCAGCAAGTTTCAGATGTGTGGACTTCAACTCCCAGAATTCCCCTGCCAGTCTGCCCATTATTGAGAATACTGAGAGCTGAAGCCCACATATCTGGAAGCTGCTAAGGTTGGGAAACATTGCTCTAATATTTGACAGATGTTAAAGTCAGATACTGGTGACACCAACAAATATTAATATTAGGCTACCTTACCAGCAGTTGCCAAATCCTGGGTTGTTGTTGTTTTTTGGAAGATAGGGACATTTTTCTCCCCAAAACTTATATGTCAATCAGCTTCAACTAGATATGATAAACTTATATGGCCCCTTAAAATACTGTATATGGTAAGTAGACCCCATGTTGAGCTGTTTGAATTAACAGAATTAATTTTTTGTTTCTGGGGGAAAAAGCCTCTCCCATATAACATATTATGCATGATAATTAGTCAGAGCACTTATCAGCACTTTTAGGAAGATGGGTACAGCCACCAGACAGAGGCTACATCAAGAACTCAAATTTAGTTTCCTTAAAATCAGAACTCCAGCATTAAATGGAGGCCATCTCAGGGGTGGCAGTGGAATCCCCCAGGCTTATGGTTCTTGGAGGCAGCCATGGGCCTGATTCAGATTATTCGGGACCCAACTCGAGACAGTGGACTCACACCGGATTTAGTTTTCTTGTCGGAGCAGTGGCAACGGGACTTGAGGGGAGAGTTACATCTTTCCCCGTTGCCATGGTCAGATCACGCCCTGGTGGCCTTGAGGTTCTCGCATGTCACCCCCCTCCGCAGGGAGGCAGGACTTATTCAATCGGTCCGCCACCGGCGACTGATGGACCCGTTAGGGTTTCAGAAGGAGCTGGGGGTTATCCCTGAGGTCTTGCTGCACGGTCCAGCGGAGGCTCTGGCTGCTGCCTGGAATAGGGCAATGGCCGGGGCCTTGGACAGGATCGTGCCTCGGCCTCTCTTGCCCATTCAGGCCCGTCGCTCCCCATGGTTTACAGAGGAGCTGAGGGTTCTGAAGAGGGCTAAGAGACTCCTGGAGTGCCACTGGAAGAAGACAAGGACCGAACCCAACCGAACACAAGCTAGAGCTGCGGTTAAGGCCTACCTTGTAGCAGTAAGAGCGGTGAAGTGTCAGTATTTCTCTGCTCTTATTGCATCTGCAGAATGCCACCCAGAGAGAATCACCCAATCCCTGTTGGGGAGAGGGGGTTCAGAAAACCATCTACAGGGCCGTGCTGAGGAATTTTCTGAGCATCTGCAGGATAAAGTCACTTGGATCCACTCTAAGTTGGATGCCAAGCATGAGGCATGGTCTGAAGAGATGCCTGGGGAATGTCTTTGCTGAGTTATCTGGGACCAGTTTGGTCCTGAGGAAGTGGACAGGATCCTCCGGACTGTAAATTCCACCACACGCCCTTTAGACCCATGTCCCTCCTGGCTGGTGAGGGCAGCCAGGGAGGGGATGTGTGATTGGGTCCTAGCGATGGTTAATACATCCTTGAGAGAGGGGGTGTTCCCAGCGACCTTTAAGGAGGCGCTGGTGCACCCCCTCCTCAAAAAACCATCGCTGGACCCTATTGTTCTGGATAAATTTCATCCAGTCTCCCACCTCCCCTTTATGGGAAAGGTGGTTGAGAAGGTGGTGGCACTGCAGCTCCAGAGGATTTTGGATGATATGGATTATCTGGACCCCTTTCAGTCAGGTTTCAGGCCCGGATATGGAACAAAAACAGCACTGGTCACACTTATGGATGATCTCTGGCGGGAGCAGGATGGAGGTGGTGCATCCATCCTGGCTCTCCTTGACCTCTCAGCAGCTTTCGATACCATCGACCATGGTATCCTTCTGGACTGATTCAGGGAGTTGGGGGTGGGCGGCGGAGTCTTGTGTTGGCTCGCCTCCTTCCTCCAGGGCTGGTCCCAGTTGGTGTTGATAGGGGAGGAGAGATCGGGCCCGTGGCCCCTCCTTTATGGGGTGCCGCAGGGTTCAGTACTCTCTCCTCTCCTTTTTAGCATCTATATGAAACCACTGGGTGAGATCATCCGTCTCCACGGGGTGAGGTATCATCAGTATGCCGATGATGCTCGGTTATACATCTCAATCCCGGTGGCAGTTAGTGATGCTGTGGCTGCCCTTTCCAGGTGCCTGGAGGCTGTGGGGGTCTGGATGGGGAACAACAGGCTTCAGCTGAACCCTGGCAAGATGGAGTGGCTGTGGGTTAATGGCCCCTCAGCCTGTAGGAATTTGCCATCTTTGGTTCTGGATGGGGTTGCACTGCCCCAGGCAGACCCGGTGCATAACTTGGGGGTCCTCTTGGACTCACAACTCCTGCTCAAAGAGCAGGTGGCAGTCGTAGCCAAGAGGGCATTTGCACAACTCCGTGTTGTCTGCCAATTACGCCCTTTCCTGGACCGAGAGGCCCTTCGAACGGTCACTCATGCCCTGGTCATCTCCCATATAGACTATTGTAATGCACTCTACATGGGACTACCCTTGAAGAGTATCTGGAAGCTTCAACTGGTCCAGAATGCAGCGGCACGGACAATTTTAGGTGCATCAAGACCAGCACATATAACACCTTTGCCCCGTGAGCTGCACTGAGTGCCAGTGTGCTTCTGGGTCCAATTCAAGGTGTCCAATTCAATTCACCTTTAAAGCCCTACATGGCATGGGTCCAGGGTACCTGAAGGACCGTCTCATCCCTGTTATATCAACCCGTCCCACCTGGTCAAGCAGAGGGGGGCACGCTACGGACCCCATCTGTAAGAGAATTTCATCTGACAGGGTCCAGGAAGCGAGCCTTCTCTGCAGCAGCCCCTGCCCTTTGGAACACTCTCCCCCCAGAAGTGAGGTTGGCCCCCTCCCTTTTAGACTTCAGAAAAAAACTGAAGACCTGGTTCTGCCACTACACATGGAGTGGGGATGGGAATAGTCAGTTTTGGGGTTGGCTGGTTCCCTAGTCTTACCTTTGACCGATATTATCTGGTCACAGGCTGAAATAATATCACCATCTCTTGGATTTTATTGTATTTAATATTTTTATTTAATATTTGTATTATTTATGCTTTTATTGATTTTAAATTGTTTTGTTGTGAACCGCCCAGAATCCTTCCTTGTGGGGCAGTTGGGCGGTGATATAAATTTGACATATAAATAAATAAAATAAAATAAAATAAAATAAAATAAAATAAAATAAAATAAAATAAAATAAAATAAATGGTCACTTTTTCCCAAAGCTCCCACCATTTCCACTTTGTCTAATTAAATCTCCAAATAATGAAGACAGAACATCCTTGCCCCACAATAAAAGGGTAAAATTATCTTAACAATACTGTGCATTTCTGCCCCCAATGTGGTGATAATAGGGGAATGTGCTTATAATAGGAAAGACCAAGATCATGTGAATTAATGTTCTAACTCCTGAACTCATTTTCACCAGCAAAACAATTTAATATCCAATATAATCTAAGTAGAAATTTCTGTTGTATTAGCGTCAGTTTTAAGAACAAAAGAAATTAATGTCACATATTCTGATTTTCTTTTCTACATTCTATCAGAATGTAACATAAATATTAATATCAGCTTCAGCAACTTATTTAAACTTCTTATAAAAATGAGTTACTGGCTTAGAAGCCTCAGTAGATTATCCATTCCTTGCCCTTATTTGGGACTTGTATGAAAACACGTACATGAGAGTTTGTTGTACCCCACAAGGCCATCTTTTCAAACAAAGTGGGGAAGGGAGGCTGTATATTAGCCCTCTTTTATTTAAGTGCTACATCACCTCTTTGATCCAAGCAGTTTCTAATCCTGGCTTTGAATCCACAATGATGGCTAACAGATAGATTCCTATCCTACTATTTACAGTTGATACCTTCTTTGGTATGTAGTTGTAAAAGACCTGAAAAGAACTTAGTAGGCTTTTACTACTATTGTGCTGAAGAAAACTTTATAAATCACTCAAAGACCAAATTCATGGTCTTTTCTAAGTTTAATGAAATATGGCTGGCAGATCAATAGACACAGAATAGAGCAAATTAGAACATCTAGATATCTGAGTGTTGTTTTCCAGGCTTTGTGTATCCAGAGGGCTGATTATGCGCACTATAGAATCTGACCACAAGTGTGTGGCTGTGATTCTCAGGTTCTTTTTCCAAAATGGAGGTTTGCATAATTCCCTGTACAATTAAGGTTTTCCATGGTAGAGCTGTTGCCAAAATCCTATATAGCGCAGAAAGACTTCTGCTTTTTGGAGGCCATGCAATCTTAGTTCTTGAGCACTATATTTGAGGTCTCCCTAATAACACCCTTCGATGGGAAGCCGATCTCAATTTAAAAGAAGCACAAGTTTGGATAAGTGAGATTACCTACTGGCTTCAATTGATATTTTTCCCCAAGAGCCTAACCCATTGATGTTATTAGATAACTTTTACTCATCTTGGAAGAAGATTCCTTCAAAACAATATAGTTCATATAATGAGTGTTTTAGTTCACAAGGCCATGTAAGTTATTACGGGCTTTAATGCAAAATAAACATTTGATGACTATTATTCTAGAAATATAACAGTCTAGTCATCAGGCAAAATGTTTGAATATACTGTATGCAGTTTGTTTCTGCATTATTTACTTTCATGCAACTTGAAGTTTATTAATGCATTAATTTCTTCCAAATGTTCGGCCCTTCACAATATTATAAATTCTATTTTCAAAGACCAAAAACCAACAGAATCTGAAAAAGTTTAGAAACAAATTGATGGAAGTTTCTGACTAGTTTGTGTACTAATAATCTTCAATTAATTTCCAAGTGATCACAAACCAAAAATATTGTTTGGAAAGAAGCACAACATTGAAAACCTATCCTATGTTCATAAAATAATGAAATAATCAACAAGAATAAAACAACTATTAAACTTATTTTTCAGAAACTTACTTTTATACAAATATGCAATGTATAAGCAAAGCAAGTTTGGTGTAGCAGTTAAAGGCACCTATCAGAAACCAGGACACCATGAGTTCTAGTTCCTGCCTTAGGCTTCAAGCCAGCTGAGTGACTTTGGCCACTTTCAGCCTTAGGAAGGAGGCAAACCACTTCTAAAAATCTTGCCAAGAAAACTGCACTGCCTTGTCCAGGCAGTTGCCAGGAGACAAGACGGCACTATATATGCGTGTGTGTGTGTGTGTGTGTGTGTGTGTGCGTGCGCAGTATTTCTCATCTCCATTTTGACTGCAAAGAACTTATGAGGGCAGAAGAGATAACAGATTTTTCAAATTAAAAAGAATTGAATGAACAATTTAGAATGCTCCACCTGTTTGCCAAATTAATTATACACAGAAGAATAAAGTGGCACAACAGAGCGATAATATTCCTTATTAATATTCTTTAATAGTCCTTATTTATTTTTACTATTCTAGAAGACAAATTTGTTCAGTATTAAAGTAAAATTCAAAGTGTATATTTCTGTAGCCATTCCCATTCCAAAAAGATGTCCTTAAAAAAAAGAATTATGGATCTGAACGTGAAGTTGTTCATTTAGCAAAAAGTTATAAACCAGATATAGAACTATGTATTTACTAACATGACTGTCAGATTAAATCTAATATTTACTTTAAAAATATTGTATTAAAATCAACCCTAATCTGGTAGCATAGGAATCTGATGTTGACTTAATGTCAAGCACTCCAAAAACAGCACAACTCACCTCTTTGGATGAATTTGAGGGCATCTCTGTCCCATTCCTAAGTTCCCCATTATTTGCTAAAACAGGGATGTTGGGACTGAAAATCATGAGGTCACTCTTGGCACCAGCCTCTGCGCTCACACCTGCCAGGATGTGGCTGTGGCGATTGGAATAGGACCAGCTGCCCACTTCACTGGCACAGACCAGGGTGGCCGTGCCAGGACCATACACCATGGTTTCTTTTGACTTGCAGTGGCACCGCAGGCCCACATAAATGAGAATGGCCAGCAGGAACAGGCTGGAAACAGAGCAGATGGCAATGATCAGGTACACATTGATCGAGTCCACCAGGGGCATGAAGCTCTCCCCTGACCTGGGGAGGTGAATATCAGTATTGATGGCCTGGGCATTTGTCACAAGTGACACACTCAGGGTGGCTGTAGTTGAGAGTTGAGGCTTCCCATGATCCTTCACCAGAACCAGGAGAGTCTGGCTTTTGCTTCCTTCTGCCTCATCCAGAGAATATTTAGTACTCACCTCACCATTATACTGCCCTACAGCCCACAGCCTGCTACTTTCTTCAACCAGCTCATATCTTAGCCATGCATTGTATCCAGAGTCTGCATCCAAGGCATGAATCTTGCCTACTATATGCCCAGACATCACTGGAACCACTAAAAGAATGGAATTCTCTTCTGATGATGCTGACACGGCAGGTGCGTTGTCATTCTCATCCATCACAAAGATTTGAACAGTTGCGTTGCCACATAAGGAAGGTAGTCCAGCATCCTTGGCTCTCACTTGGAACTCCAGCAGTTTCAATTCCTCATAGTCCAAAGGTTGCAAAGCATAGAATTTTCCACTCTCTGAATGCACAGAAATGAAGCTTGACAATGGCCACAGCTTCTCATCTATCCAGTAGGTGATCAGGGCATTCTCAGCTACATCTGGGTCTGAGGCAGATACTGTGAAGATGTGAGCACCGGGGGGATTGTTCTCCTTCACAAAGACTGTGTAGGAGGGCTGTGTGAAAGTGGGAGCATTGTCATTTGTATCACTGATTGGCACTACCAAGATACTGCTAGCTGACAGTGATGGGACTCCTTGGTCTTCTGTTTTCACCATCAACTGATACTCAGTAACTTGCTCCCGATCCAGGGACTCAGCCACTACTAATGAATAATAATTCTTGAAATTGGATACAAGTTGGAAGGGTACCTCAGGAGGCCACAGTGAGCAATGTATTTGCCCATTGTCTCCTGAGTCCCTATCTGAAACACTAATGAGGGCTACCACTGTCCCCAGTGAGGAGTCCTCTGGCACTGGCACTGAGAGTGATGAGACAAACAACTCTGGAGCATTATCATTTACATCCACCACTTCAATGATCACTTGGCAATGTCCTGACAAAGGGGGGTACCCTTTATCTTCTGCCACAATCTGAAGATCATATATAGAAAGGTCTTCAAAATCTACCCGTCCTTCTACAATTACTTCTCCTGTATTGGAATTTATGCTAAAAATGTTCTGAAAATTTAGTGGTACATGATTAGTAAAAGAATAATCAATTTCCTTATTCATGCCGTCATCTAAATCAGTGGCATTCACTTTAATAATTAGTGTTCCAACCGCTGCATTTTCTAATAATTTTACCTTGTAAACTGATGGATTAAATACAGGAGGGTTGTCATTTACATCCAGCACAACAATCACTAGCTGAACAGTTCCTGTGAGTTTTGGTTCACCTCCATCAGTGGCTGTCAGTACTAAATGATGAACAGGGTTCTCCTCCCTGTCCAGTGGCTTCTTTAAAACAATTGCTAAAGGTTTACTGAATTTCTCATCTGTTTTCTGTTCTACAATGAAATATTCATTGGGGCTGAGCTTGTAGCTTAGCAGAGCATTAGTACCAATATCTGCATCAGAGGCTCCCTCTAAGGGGAACCGGGTACCAGATGCTGTCGTCAATTCAGCCATGCTCAGAATCTGTTCCCTTGCAGAGAAGGTGGGAGCATTGTCATTAATGTCTTTGATTTCAACCTCTATATGGAAGAATCTCAGAGGTTTCTCTGCAATCACCTCCAGATGAACAACACAGTCAGCATTCTTGGCACACAGCTCCTCCCTGTCTATCTGGGAATTTACAAACAAGATCCCATTCTGTACATTTACCTCAAAATAGTCCTTCTTTCCTTTGGACAGCATCCGGAACATCCTAGGGACCAGATCACTCACCTCCAACCCCAGATCTTGGGCGATGCGGCCCACGAAGGTGCCATGCCTGGATTCCTCAAGCACAGAATAATGGAGCTGGCCACTCCCCATTTTCCAGGCGGTGTGGAGCAGAACCAGCTGCAGCAGCTGATTTGCCACAGATTCACTCTTCCAGATAATCATTGCAAATACAGGCAGAAAGATCAGTTGTGTTTTTTCTTATATATCCATCTCTTGAAAAGACCCAAGAACAGAATCAGAAGAGGCATCCAAACCAGCATTTACAAAATAATTCAATTTAATTCCAGTGTTCTTGCCATCTGGGGTGGATATCATTATGTACCTGATAAAAAGAATTTTTTTCAGTCACATTGAAGGAGGAGCTCTGTGTTCCTTCTCCTCATCTATTTCCTGATGCAACAGTGACCTCTAGTGAAGGCATTTTGAAACAGGGAAGCAGATGATTGCTCTTTGAAAAACTAGCAATCATCTCTGATACTGCCTTCTGTTTGTTTTTAAATACATTTAGTTTTTCCAACCATTTATTCTTCTAGCAACTTAATTCATACCTGTATAACACATCATTTCTACGACCTTAATAAGTGGGAGTTGCAACTGAATATGTTAGTTGACTCTTCTATAAGTATTATATTTATGGTGACATGAAGTGATATTACATTTGTGTCAGAGATGTGGGATCTCAAATAAGTCACCCATTATCGCTTGATGTTGAAGTAGTGCATTGGATGTTATTTTTAAAACTGCTCCAACTCAATACTAATATCTTTATTATTATATAATATTATATTGTACTTTTTAATGTAATTTATGGAGTCTTGATTTGGAGACAGTGCTATGCTTTCGATATTAGATTATGTCCTTGAATTTTTTATTATTCTGTAAGCAACCTAGTTCTTAGAATTGAGGTAGTATAGAAGTCTTGTAAATAAATAAATAAACTTTTAAAAACTATTGATAAAAATATGTACACTTCAATCCAACAGGGATCCAATATTAGTTATTATATAGTGTTACATATAATTGTGATATAATAATATGATTGCCATACAATAATAATACAAGATGCTGGCATATCTCCCACCTGTTCAGCAGCCTGTGTGGGTCCAGCAAACTAATTCTGAGAGGTTCCAAAGCATAGCAAATACTGCACAGCAAATATTCCAACCCTAATGTAGGGAAGGAGAAGAAGAATGGCGAGGGGAATGATAATTCTCTCTAGCTATTTTTCTGCTTGAAATTGCAAAAATCCAAATTATATTCTCTGTCCAGGGAAAAGGATCCTGGAACAAGTTTGGTTTTTTTTTTAAAGTAGAAAATCCATTTTGATTATGGAAATGACTGGAGGGAAATGGATTAAAGCAGCTAGCTTTTGGACCTTTTCTTTAGATGTCTCATCACACCTATCTTCCTCAAGGCCACAAACACAGCTCTGTGGGAGAAACTCAGAAGACAAGTGACAAACATACTTGAAACTTGCTCACCTGCATTCTCCTCCTCTCCCACAGAGCCATTACCACAAATCCCTCTAAGAGGATCCTAGAATTTTATTGTTTCTTTGTTACTAAAGAATGCTTATTATATTTTTGTTTTCACTTGTTTATATTAATTGCATCCAGGAGATTTAATCAGTTGGATTGGACTTGATTGGACTTGATTAGTGCTTGGACACCATCAGGAAATGTCATTGCAACTAGGAAGTCAAAAAGAAATCCCAGAAGAAAACAGTGGCAAGCCATTTCTTCATTGCTGCCATGAAAACCACCTGGAGGTGTCCATGTAGTCACAGAGAGTTGAGCTTGAGTTGAGGAAGTCTTTACCTTTTGAAAATATTTTCATTGTGAAAGGCATGGTATATATAATTGTAAATAATAATAATGTGAACAAATAATAACAGTGAGAATCAAAAGAAAGTTTTCAGCCCCTTAAGAGTTGAAAAATTTAAGTAGAAAGTTACACATGACTTCAGTGAAATGTCTAATTTGCACAAACACATCTCACAGGAAAATGTGCCTGATATTAAGAAAATATCTTTGAAATCAATGTATTTACTAGGCTATCAGTGTTTTCAGTAGTATTTCTTTTTGATAATTATGCCTAAGACTGCATATAATAGCAACTGTTCTGATTCTCTATGTGCAGTGACCCAAATATAGCCAATATATCTTGTTTTGCTAATTATGGACCATTATTCTATTACCCTTCAAAATAACTCTATCAGTGGCATTTAGTTCACTTATGCCATTCCTATAAAGCAATGGAATTTTATTTATACCATTCTCATATTCAAATTATCTCACAGTACGCTGCTTCAACAAAAAATTTCCACACTGTATCTATCATAGCATTTTAGTTGTTTTCATAAAGATACAAATGAAATGATTTGCCTTAGAGTTTTCCTTTTTTCCATTCCCCCCCCAACAGCATTATCTAAATAAACAAGCAATTACTTTTCTGCAGCAAAAAGCAATTTAAAATAATAAAATTCCAGAAGAAAAATTGTGGTTTTAAATATGCAGAAATGTCTCACAAAATTTTCTTTAAAATAATTATTCTGGTGCTTTATAGTCCATCTTTGCAGTTGATTTTCTTTTTATAAGAAGATAATGAAGACTAAAGCCTCTTCATTTGAAATTACAGTATTAGTTTTCCTGGGTCAGGAAGCAAGAAATAGGACTGAAGAATATATTTGCATTATTTATAGCACTTACTAGTTAATGTTGTTTTGGTTCCTTATGTTTTTAATATGACATGTTGTTTATAACACTTGGATGATCGCAATGCACTCTACATGGGGATGTCCTTGAAGACCACCTGGAAGCTACATCTGGTTCAAAATGCAGTGGCGCAAGCAGTAACAGGCACCTCTCAATGTGCCCATGTCTCAAGTAAAGTTAAGCTGAGTTAGGAAATCTAGATACAGCCTGAGGCCATGCTCAGAAGTTCAGTTATTATATCATTGTCATTAATTAAGATACGTATATCGCTAGTCATATCTATATCTCACTTTTGCAAAAAAAATTGTATCTAATCCATGTTTTGGTGCATTTGCAGCAATGTGTATATGTGGTATATAAATATTTTAAAGCCTGTGCTCTTTTATATTAAGAGCATTTTATATTAATTTGAAAAAAAAATTAAAGTCTTGCTCATAATATTTTTTGTAACTTTTTTGTGGTGAGTGATGCAGAATGGTTAGTAGGATAATTAAAGAACTGCCATTTTTATTCCATTGTCTTAATCAACAGATTTTACCTATTAATCACCATTACCACTATAGGGCATCTATAAACTAACTTATTATAATTTTAAAATATACTCTCAAATTTAAAGTTTTGGGAAAGGAAACATTCTACTCAATCAAAAGCCTTTTCAGCATGTACAAACCA
Organism: Python bivittatus; assembly: GCF_059951505.1. NCBI lineage: Eukaryota > Metazoa > Chordata > Lepidosauria > Squamata > Pythonidae > Python > Python bivittatus. The sequence continues at coordinate 9,473,986 of NW_028277124.1, read as the reverse complement.
TTCCAAAGCCATCAACATGGGATATTTGCCCATAAAGCAGGCCTTTTATTAGAAAACCATGTCATTCTAGAAAAGGCTCAAAAATCCACTTTGGCCATTATTTATGCATATTACGCATACTAACAAAAGCATATGAAGGAATTACAAATTTACACTTGATAATGCCTTAAAAAATAGAAGTTATGATGAATTGACATGACTGTGTACCATGACCTGCAATGCTTGTGGCATATTTGGGTTCCTGCCTCAAAACAACCTAGCTTATATCTGTAACAAATACAAGTTTGTAGCTGTGCTTAAACAAAAAATAAAAAGATTATAGCAGCAAATGGCCAATCATCATTGGTAATGAAATCACCACTTCAGATGATAAGAGAAGATGAGGATTAGTTGTTAGACAAAACTAAGGATACACTCTCCATGAAGAGAAGAATCAAAGAAGCAAACTCACTAAACAAAAGAAGGAAACGACAGCAAACAGATACTCTGCAAAGATGGAACCCAAAAATAGTTCTCAGGCCTTTGCAGAAGATTCGGCTTTGAGTTTCTAGTGAAGGATGAGACCAGGCTGAACAGTAACTGAAAGTTTGGAGCCTTAAAGAATAGATGGTATACAACTATTACCAGCATGAAGACAAAGAGGAATGTTGTAGAAATTCATAACTCTTTTCTGTGAGGAACAGAAACTAATCTGTTAGCAGATTTGCTGTCTCCCATGCATATGAATCGGGAATATGAACAGAAGTGCTGCCAAGACTCAGCAAACCCACTGACAGGAGCCCCATTTTGCTCTTCCAGGAATGTTATTGCAAAGAGTGGCCACAAGAATGACCATATTACCTAAGGCTTTGAGATAAGCAAGAAAACTCAAAAACCTAGAGGCTCATTCATCCTTCTGCAGGTGAAAAAAAGATATTGCAGGTGAATGATTGGTTTGACATAAGAGACCTTGACCTGGGATTTTTGGATGGACTGCTGGTTTGAATCTCACAAACTGTGGATTGCATGTCACAAGAAATGGGAAGTTAGTGTTTGGCCGAAGCATAGTAAATGTATTCAGAGGCCTACAAACTGAATGCTGTGAGATTGCAGACAAAAATCCAGAAGAATATCAGTTAAGATCTGTGCATGTAGGAAGAAATTAGAGAACAGTTATAGTGAGGTCTGTTAAACAGCTACATAAAATATCAGGAAGAACAATGGCTCATAAATTTCATATTCATATTTCAAATTCCAATTCTGCTGGGAGTCGGGCGGCATAAATTATTATCATCTTCATTATCATCATCATCATCGTCATTGGCTGTGTGTATGGCAGAAAGAAACAAAAACAAAATGAGCTTGAACTCCTATTACAGAGTCATGAACATGACTTAATAGCAATTCCTAGCCTAGACTCACTAGTATAGTGAGATGGGCAGCATACAAGTTTGATTTATAAATAATAAATAAATAAATAAATTCTTGAGGTCTTGGGGGATGAGTATCATGATTAGAACACAGCAGTTGCATACTTCATCCCTGGTCCATCTCACTGCCAAATTTGCTTCCAGATGGCATACAAGTGCTAGTTTTTAACCTTTAACCCCCTATTCAGTTTGGTTCTTTGCAGCACCCACACACAGAGACACACATACACCCAGAGTCACACACATAGATGACTCTCTTTCCCCCCCTCCCTGAAACCATGCTAGGAGGCCTGCTTAGAGTTGCTGCAGGCTCATTTCACAGTAACCTAAGCCCAAACTTTTAAAGTTGCCACCCCAGGCTCTTTTAAGCTATTTGCTGCCCACATTCTTCAAACAGAGAATATATTTATTAAAAATTACTAGCATCAACATTTAGAGTAAATTAATTCCAAAATAGCACATAAGCAGCCATTGTTGCCTGGATATTACATTCTCCAGAAAGGAGGTGGCCTGAGAGAACTGTGGTACCTATTCATGGAACACCTCCTCTAGAAAGCCCACCCAGCACTCAACCTTCCATCTTTATGGCATCAGCAAGGATGTTATCTTTTCCCCAGCTTTCTTGCTTACACTGTGGCTGACTTTAATATCTTCTCTTTAAATGTTTTTCAGTCCACTACTCTGTAGCAGGTAATAGTTGTTTTTGGTTTTTTATATTGGTGAGCTGCCTTGGGAAGACACTGAGATTTGTAATAGTAGGAAATATTATTCAAATATATATTTCAAAAATAAATAATTACAGACCCAAAACACTGGCCCTAAAATGTTGGGGTCCCATTATCACTGCAGAAATCACTGTCAATATATAATGAATGTACAAGTACTCCCATAAAAAACACCAAAATAGTGTTCAAAGTTTATGGCTCACCTGTAATGCTGGATCACAACATATTTGTGTCTGTTTTTCACTGCCAGGAGAGGGAGGAGGAATGTTGGGACTGAAAACCATGAGGTCGCTCTTGATGCCAGATTCCCCACTCACAGCAGCCAGGAAGTGGCTGTGACGATTTGAATATGACCAGCTACCTACTTCACTAGCACATACTAACGTAGTTGTACCAGGGCCATATATCATTGCCTTCTTCACCTGGACATATCGCATGGCAACATATACCATGAGGGTCAGCAGAAGTAAACTGGAAACTGAACAGGTAGCAATGATTAAGTAGATGTTAATGCTATCCACCAAGGGCCTTGGGTTCTTTCCCATTCCTTGAAGATGGACATCAGTCTGAATGAGATGGGGACTTGCCACAAATGACACACTCAGCGTAGCAGTGGTTGACAACACTGGCTCCCCATGATCTTTCACCAGCACTAGCAGATTCTGTCTGCTCAAATTAACTTCTTCCTCAATAAGGGCACGGTTGGTACTGATCTCACCACTATAATGAGCCACTTGCCAAGAATTGCTGGAGTTTTCATGTATTTCATAATATAGCCATGCATTGTAGCCTGAATCAGCATCCACAGCATGGATCTTGGCAACTACTTGTTCAGCCATGACAGGGACCACCAGCAAGACGGGATTTACCTCTGCCAGTGCTAACACAACAGGCGCATTATCATTTTCATCTATCACAAAGACTTGTACTGTCACATTGCCATATAAAGAGGGAAGTCCAGCATCCTTGGCACTCACTTGGAACTCCAATAGCTTCAGCTCCTCATAATCCAGTGATTGCAGAACATAGAGCTTCCCACTCTCTGAGTGTACTGAAATATAACTAGACAATGGCCAGAACTTCTCATCTATCCAATAGCTGATCAGAGCATTCTCAGCCATATCAGGATCTGAGGCAGAAACAGTGAAGATATGAGCACCAGGTAGATTGTTCTCCTTCACAAAGACTGTATAGGAAGGCTGTGCAAAAGTAGGTGCATTATCATTCACATCACCAATAGGTATCATCAGGCTACTAGTAGTCAGCAGAGTTGGTGTCCCTTGATCTTGGGCTCTTACAATCAGTTTGTATTCTCCCATCTGCTCCCTATCCAGGGGTTCAGCCACTATTAGAGAGTAGTAGTTCTTGAAGGTGGTAACCAGCCTGAAGGGAAAGCCAGCAGGATAAAGGGAGCAGCTTATTTGTCCATTGATCCCAGAATCCCGATCTGAGACACTAATCAGGGCCACCACCATCCCTGGGAGAGAATCCTCTGATACTGGTACCAACAAAGACTTTAACCATATCTCAGGGGCATTATCATTTACATCTTGTACTTCAATCAGAATCGTACAATATCCTGTCATTGGATTGCTCCCTTTATCACTAGCTTGTACCTGAATCTCATATTGGCGGTCTTCCTCAAAATCTAATTTTTCTATTGTTTTCATTTCTCCGCTAACAGAATCTAAGGTAAATATATATTTTAATTTAACAGGCACACGGTTTTGAAAGGAATATACAACTTCTTTATTGATTCCCTCATCCAAATCAGTAGCATTTAATTTAATTACTAATGTCCCACTTTGAACATTCTCTGACACCTGGACTTTATAAACTGATTGGTTAAAAGTAGGAGCATTGTCATTTTCATCAAGCACAGAAATCACCAACTGTGTTGTGCCACTGAGTTTTGGTTTCCCTGCATCTATGGCCACAAGCAACAAATGATGTGTAGCCTTGACTTCTCTATCAACACTGTTTTTTAAAAGGAGTCCTAATGATTGAATTTCATCATATTTCCTCTGGACATCTAAAATAAAGTAATCACTGGAACTGAGCATATAGGTGAGGTGAGAGTTTGGACCAATATCTGCATCAGAAGCTCCCTCCAGTGGAAAAAAAGAACCAGGCATCCTTATTTCCGAAACAAAGATATTTTGCTCCTTTTGAATGAATGTAGGAGCGTTGTCATTAATGTCTTTGATTTCAACCTCTACATGGAAGACTTTCAGAGGTTTCTCTACAATCACTTCCAGATGAACAACACAGTCAGCATTCTTGGCACACAGCTCCTCCCTGTCTATCCGGGAATTTACAAACAAGATCCCATTCTGCACATTTACCTCTAAAAAATCCCCCTGGTTTTGGGATTCCATCCTGAACATCCGAGGCACCAATTCTTCCACTTCTAATCCCAGGTCCTGAGCAATGCAGCCGACGAAGGTGCCATGCTGGGATTCTTCAGGCACAGAATAATGGAGCTGCTGGCTATTCCCCAACTCCCAAGCCCAGCTAAGAACAAGCAGCTGCACCACCTGCTTTCTTAGTAGGCAGCATTGGAACAGAATAATCATAGTTATGGTAGGTTTAATTTCCAGATTTTAAAAATTAAGTCTGTAAATTTGGCATGAAATTAGCAAATGTTAAGCTGCAGTATCCATTCTGCCTCAATCTCAGTTCTTGCTGTGTAACTGGGAGTGGCTTTGATCTTTGAATCAAAAGAGGATTTTGATTTTCAGTGGGCAGCGACATCTTGTGACAATTGGTATAAATGGCATATACATTCCCTTTCTGTTACTATTTTCCCTACTTCTTATTATCAGTTCCATTTTAAAATTCACTTTTGGTTTATTGCCATTCTACTCTACTGTTCCTTGAAAAGTTTGTTTGTTTATATAAATGAACATATCTCCCAGCTCCTGAGCTCTTGGTACTTTACCAAAATACTCTATGTGGTTAACAAGTTAAAGTATATTTTTAATATATATAATTTTAATTTTTAAAAAAGACCAGGCCACAATTTTAGAAATCCCCATTTGAGGTCTAGAATATTGGTCTTTTGTTTTCCTCTCTTTTTCTTTCTCCCTCTCTCTGAGTCTTGCCTATCAATCCATAGTGCTTTTATCATCTTCAAAACCAATGCGTTGCTAAATATGCTTGCACATTAAGAAGCTCCACGTGTGTCTCAGGCAAGATAGCTAAGCTATATCCTACCAAGAAGTTGGAGAAATCTGGTAAGGGGAGGATATTCCTTCAATGTCCTAAATATGTCAGTGAAACTCTCAGCAAATCCTATCTGCCAAATCAGGGGGAGGGGGAGCAAGGATGGGGGAGGCAGACAATTGCATGTAGATCATGAGATTTCCAGAGATTCTAGAAAGGGATGGCAACAACTCTTGGGCATGAGAATGGATATGATAAATATTCTCTAAATATGCCTACTTCTGAATTACAGTCCGTATCTTTCATTTTGCTCCATCAGATAATGTTTTGTCTACGTCAATTTTTAGATTCAAGTTCCTTGGCTTTGGGATTTCTCCTTCTCTGCTTTTTAAAATATTGTGCATTTTGATGAGGCTATAAAATTTATCAGAATCATCATCATTATCATCATCATTTTTCCACCTAGAAATCCAAATTCCTTTAATAATTCTAAATGTGATGAATTTTCCAGCCATATTAGATATTCAATCATACCCCATTATAATAATGTTGTCCACATATATGGTGTAATATTTTTCTTTCAGCTTTCCTTTCCTCATTTGTCTATAGTTTTCCATACTATTAACTTTTGAAAAGACAACTTCAGTGGTACTGACTTTTCAGCACTTCATGTCCTACTGATCATGACAGACAGTGGGATGAAGATAGAGACTCTTCATCTATCACTCTGTCTGCTCTTTCTTTCTTTATCCCTTTTTTTCCCCAGGCAAACACACATGGAATAGTTGCTTTCCTCCTAACAGGATGTAGTTAGCTAGGTGCTAGGTTTTGCCTATATCTGTAATGTATTTTCTTAAATAAATCTCCCTTCCATTATAGTTACAAACCCTGCTTCATTCTCCAGATTCTCATTCTCAGAAATGCAGACATGCAGACACAAACTCTTCTATCTCCAATGTTATTTAAAGCAATAGTTAAGGTGACTGGGAAAACAGTTTGGCTAGGATTTTTGCTGAGGGAATATCTTGAGTTTTGGTAGCATGGTCAGCCTGACCATGCCAAATTTCAAACTAGAATGACTGCCATAGATACAATTAAATGTGCTGGAAATGTTATACATTTATCCTTTGTAACTATTATGGTAAAACTTTGCTAAACTATTCATCTACCTTACTCAGACTTCTTGAGAATGATAGCCTACTAAGCTTTAAGAAATTCTGAATAGTAGCTCAGAATATCAGTTCAATCATTCTGAAGGTAGGATACCTTCAGTGTCAAGTACTTGTCAAGTACTTCAGTGATGCAGAAGGATTCAATGGATTTTTCCATGCCACATCCCCAATCCCTTTACAAAGCATACAGGGAATACCATAAGCCTTACAGTTCTTACCCTCCAGCTGAGAGTAAGAGAGTACTGAAAAAGGTCATCCAATCATTATTCCAACAATTGAACTACTTGCCAGTTGCCAATATAAAAACAAAAAAGCCCCCCCTTCCACATGAAAGAAAAATAAAATAAATTGCCAGCACATCCCTCTTTTCATCCACATTTTCAGTGTCTGTTGTTTGCATCTGTCTGATATGCATTTGCAAAAATAGTCTGATGATTGCTATGAGAGGAGCTCACTGCAAAGACACAATTCTTCTGTTGATATTAAAAATTTCTTGCAAGCTGCAAAGGTGTCAAGATAGCAAGTAAGCATTTCTGCAATCAGAAACTTTCCCCAATAGCTATGATTATTGTTGCATATGGCTGCAATTTTTGGAGTGGGGGAGAAGGAAAGATCCTCTAAATGATATCTATATAAGACACTGAAATTCTGGAGATAGATGAGCAAATCAGTCAAACATTTCTTGAGTGCAGAAACTGTGAGGCAGACTGAAGCAAGAGTTCTAGATAATAGAAAAATGACCCACTTACATGCTCTAAAAAGCTGACATGATGCAAAGGGAACCTCCATATACACACTTTGTTACAATTTTGAATAAATTTTGAATGGTGCAAAGCCAAAAATAAGTTATCTTAGCTCCCAAATCAACAACATCATGAGATCAGATAGTCAGAGCTGCCTCTAAAACTGCAGTAAAGCACCTATGTGAAAATGCCCTTGGTTGCAGAGGAAATCTAACAAATTGGGGGAGGTAGATGTTTATTCCTGTAATTGTACCTTCACATCATAAAGGGTACCACCTGCATGACATTTAGTCTCTCCAAATGTTGATGCAAACATATAAGTTGTCAGAGAAGAAAAATTATTAAATAAATGGTGTGTGATCATATTAATGCTGTTAACTCACAACTTCAATTGTTATTCATCCAAACTTATTTTGTCCTGGTTCATCTCATTTCTTTGACCCAGCCCCATCCATTTAGGGGAGTATGGCCTTCAGCATTCTACTCAAAGGTCAAGTGAGGCACAAAAGTCATATCCCCCTATCTTTCAGCACAAACCTATGTGCAATTATGCAAATTAGGATTAGAATAAACTGATTTTACTGAACAATCCAAGGAGGAGGAGGAAAGGGGAAAGAACAACCACACTTACCTCCTCTGAGGGTTGGGAGTGGGAGGAGTGCTAATGCACTGTTTTGCAGCAGGTTTCCTACACAAGCTTTGGTTTCAGGGACCTACAGGTCACAGCAATTTGCCATGTTTAGGTCTTGACAGCGTGGCACTGCCCCAGTAGAACTGGCATGTAATTTGGGGTCCTTCTGGATTCTTGGCTCCTGCTCAATGAGAGGTGGCAGCTATGGCCAAGGAGGATCTTTGCAGCTGGTTCTTTTCTTAGTCACTGGAACTATCCCTTTTCCTAATGTTTTCTCTATCCTCTACCCTTTTTCAAACTGCTCTCACCTTTCCCCTTTTTATCTCACTGCCTTCCATCTGGATGCATTCCTCCTTTCCTAGCCTCTCTCATTTTCCCCTTTTTTGCTACCTTCTCTTCAAGTCCTTTCTCAATTTTAAAGTTTCTCTCTTTCTCTCTCTCTCTCTCTCCTTTTCTCCTTTTGGGTTTCAAATGCTTTCAATGCTTTCAAGATCTTTCGTGCAGAATAAAGTCCCAGAAAGCAAAAATGGTATTACATTAACGAATGACAAAGACAGGCCATCCATACTGTAAAAGTAAACTCTGGCCAAATATGGAAGAATTCAGTTGGAAGGGCCCCTTAGGCTGCTGGGTTCCAACTTCCTGCACAATGTAGATCTTCAGTTAACTGCCACTTTCTGTATAGAAAGTCTTTTGGTGGACTGTGGGGTTGGAGCCGCCTTCACAGGCCTCAGTATAGACTGTGTAAACTCCACATAGACATACCTCAAGGTTTGCTGCTATCCTGCAAGTTCCCATCCTGTCCTTTGGGGCACTATAACTATCTCTTTATTTGTCACCCCCTCCGTAATCTCTCTTTTATCAAGTTCTTTTCCTTTTCACACTCCCTTTGATCTTCTGTTCTATTAGCCTTTAATGCCTTCCCACTTTTCCAACTTTTCTTTCAATGCTGTTTCTTCTTCAGCATCTTTACCCTTTTGATTTTTCCTTTGGCAGTGCTGAATTTTTCCTGGTAAATTCCTATTTCTGACTTCCATTCCTGAGTACTAGAGCAATCTCCAACATTTGCCTTCCGTTGCTGCTTCAATGGTTAATCTGTTGGAAAGTTGCCGCTGCTGTGGCTGCTGTTGGTCTGGGAGTCTAAAGGAGAGTCTAATGAGGACTTCCGGTTGAGAGCCATGGCAAGCTAAGCATCCCTTTTTGCAGCAGGATGGCGTTACAATGGAGTTGGCAACTGGATGAAGGATCTGGGCTGCTGAAATTCTCTCCGGATTAAGGAGAGATCTTTGAGATTGCTCTTGTGTATTCCACACAGCCGCTCCTTGTGAGTGGACTGCAGGAATCAAAGTTTTTGCAGTCGGCTTATGAGTTGAGCAGCTGGGAGTCATGGGAGGAACCATCTTTGCTCACAGTCATGAACCCAAGCCTTTTTTTAAGAACATAAAACTCGACTAAGCCTCACTTCTTAATCATTTTAGATTTGCTTTTTTTCCCTGTTGCTTTAGAAGGATTGAGACCCTTCAGACTGGCAAGGTATGCTGCATTTGCTAGGTGAGTTGCCTTCTCCTCAGAGAAAGGATTTTTAAATACAATTTTAAAAGTTTTTTTAAAATGTTACTTTTTGGATTAAGCAGAAAAAGGGTGCTTAGAATATGGATTTTAGTTAACAACTGATTAAGGGCTCAGATGGACTTGGAATTGTAATTTTAAACTATGAGAAGAATTTCTCCAGTGGGAAATTGTCATTGTTTGGACTTTCTTTAGTTTAAGATAATGGGACTTTGACTGTTGGACACTAGAGGGAGCTAAAGGATAACAAAAAAAATGGAAGGAAAGATTTTACAGTGGGTTTTCTGATGAAAGTTTATGAAAAATGGTCTCTTAAGTTTTTGGAAATAATGGATGGATGAATTGTTAAGGAAGTAATAGAAGAAGAACAAGTCTCTCTGGATATGTTTGAAATGAATCTGAATGTGGATATAAATGAGACAAGCAATGAGAAGAAGAGGATGTACTGGACTTACAAATGAAACAGGATGTTTTATTGCTTAAAGAAGATTTACAACCACTAAACTAGAAAAGAGATATGGATTATTTTTACTTATTGGATGTACAAAAGAGATCTGTTAAAGTCTTGAAGGATTTTTCAAGAAGTGGCAAAAAAAGGATGAACTTTCTTTACTGGATGTACAAAAGAGGCCTGTTAAAGTTCTGGAAGATTTTTGGGAAAGGACAAAAAAACCCAAAAAAGATGACAAGTAATCAAGTTCTGGGACTCTATTTGAAGGGGTTAAGAATTAAGGTTGTTAAAAGTATAGGGAAGGAATACAAGGTTGGCTTATTCAATCAAGGTTAAGATAGATAATAATTATATCTGATATCCCTTATGAACTTTTACTGATAAGGGACGAATGACAAGGCTTTTGGATTTTGTTTTTAATTAAGAGATGAGATATGGGGTGAAGAGAGTGTATGCTGTATCTTAAGAGATGGTGATAAATTATTTAAATTGTGTGTACTTGCTGGGATGAAGGGAGAAGTTCTCTTTTCTTCTTTTTTTTCACACTATTTTTTTCTTTTTATATATATTTTTTTGTAGATTGTATAGTTTTTACTCTTTTTATCTGTAATCCTTAATAAAATTATTTGGAAATAAAAAAGACAATCTAATGAGTTTACGTCTTTATGGATTATCATACAAAGAGTCTGAAAGTGACCTGCAAGGTGGCTGAAGCCATCAAGAAAAACAAGGAGAGACTTTGCATTAAGTGGTGTGTTTTTTTGCTTTGCTTTGCTTTGTTTTAACTTTATTTCAGTCCTTTCATTCATTACCAAATTTACCCTTACATTTTATATTCATTTGTTTATTTGTCAGTAATTTATCTTACATTATTTCCAAAAAGATAAATGGCCTCACTAACATTTGGATCATGCCTCATCCATATCTTAACAAGGGCTTCCCTGTCCACTGCTGAACGGCTAAAGCACTCCTCAGCCAAATCAAAGTGGTGTGCCATGAAGTGAAAGATGGTTAATTGCAAACACCAAAAACTCAACTAAATTCTCCAGCATTGTGTAATGCTATCTTTTCCCCTGAAAGATAATAAAATTCTTAATTATCAAATCAACATCAAAAGCCATAGAAAAGATAGCAGGCTTCTATTATTGATACAGTACCTACTGATATTTAGTAAACTCAGGAAAAATAAATCTGGATCTTTTTGAGGAAACTTCTCAAAAAGTCCCAGACTAATTTCCAAAGCAAACTTGAAAGAGGAGGCATTGTTCTTATCTCCTGAAAAAAGAAACAAACTACCAGCCAAAAATAGCATCTTATTTTTAAAAATGTTCTCGACAATTCTACTAACTGTAAAGCATATACAGTGGTACCTCGGGATACGAACGCCTCTACTAACGGACGTTTCGGGTTACAACCAGCTTCGGCAGGAAAAATTTACCTCGGGTTATGAACTCGCCTCTAGTTACGAACCAGATCTGCGGCCGTTTTCCCTGCTGCCACGCGGTCGCAGCTTCCTGTGGGCGAGGTCGCGGTAGCAAGGAGACGTTTGGTGAGGCTTGTGGTGTGTTTTGCGGTGTTTTGCGAAGGTTTTTGCTGTGCGTGTTAGCATGGCTCCAAAGAAAATGCAGAGCAGGCTTGGCGGGAGTAAGGCTCTGAAGAGAAAATTGCCTCGGGTTGCGACCAAATTCGGGCGGAGGGCGGAACGGATTAACCGGATTTACATTGAACCCTATGGGGAAATTTGCCTCGGGTTGCGACCAAATTCGGAGGGCGGAACGGATTAACCGGATTTACATTGAACCCTATGGGAAACTTTACCTCGACTTGAGACCAACTCGAGTTGCAACCAGAGTCACGGAACGGATTAAGTTCATATCCCGAGGTACCACTGTATAAGGCCATTTTGCTACTAAATATATTATGACATCCACTCATATTTTTCTCTCATTAGGAAACTTTGGAAGGCAAACAATCAAAATAATATTTCTAACCAAATTCAAAATCGCTTTAATTGGAACAGAAGCAGCATTATTATTTTAAGGAGTTTTAAACTGAACTTTGAAAAATATTAGTGAATATCATTAAAAAATATTATTTGATAAATATATAGGAGAAACTATAAAGCTGAAACTAACCATTGCACAGAGGAGATCCTGTTGTTTCCCATTTTCTGCAATATCATAAACAAATATTATTCAATAAATATATAGGAGAAACTATACAGCTGAAACTAACCATTGCACAGAGGAGATCCTGCTGTTTCCCATTTTCTGCAAGGACAGGAAAGTTTGGGCTGAAAACCATGAGGTCACCCTTGATGCCAGTTTCTCCAGAAGCATTACCCAAATTGCAACCACGGTGCTTGGAATATGACCAGCTTCCCACATCATTGGCATATACTAGTGTAGCTGTACCAGGACCATACATCACCATGTCTTTCTGACAATTCAAAGCCACATACAAGCTGATAGCCAACAGGAACAAGCTGGACACTGAGCAGATGGCTATGATGAGGTAGGTATTGATGCTCTCTGCCAGAGTCTTCGGGTTTCCTCCTATTTTAGGAATATAGGCATCTGTCTGAACAGCTTGGGTGCCTGACACCAATGATATATTCATTGTAGCTGTGGCTGACAAAGCTGGCTCTCCATGGTCTTTCACCAGAACCAATAGGATATGGCTACTGCTCTCTGCTTCATCTAAGCTGGATGTTGTACTGATTTCACCACTGTGCAGCCCCACCTGCCAAGGCCCAATGGTCCCCTCATGCAACTCATAATTCAACCATGCATTGAAACCTGAATCAGCATCCAATGCACGTATCTTGCCCACCACATATTCAGCAACTACAGGAACCACCAGTAAGATAGAAACCTCTTCTTTTAGCATAATCACTGATGGTGCATTGTCATTCTCATCCACCACAAAAATTTGCACTGTCACATTGCCACTCAAGGCAGGCAGCCCAGCATCCTTGGCTTTCACTTGGAATTCCAGCAGCTTCAGCTCTTCATAATCCAGTGACTGCAAAGCATAGAGTTTCCCACTCTCTGAGTGCACAGATATGTAACTTGACAGTGGCCAGAACGTCTCATCCAACCAGTAACTGACCTGAGCATTCTCAGCCATGTCCGGGTCTGAGGCAGATACTGTGAAGATGTGAGCACCGGGTGGGTTGTTCTCCTTCACAAATATGGTGTGCAATTTCTGAGGAAAAGCTGGTGCATTGTCATTGACATCACCAATGGTCACTACAAAGCTGCTACTAGTTGACAGTGATGGAACCCCTTGATCCTGAGCTGTCACTATTAGCTTGTATTGTGTGTCCTTCTCCCGGTCCAGAGGCTCAGCCACAATCACAGAATAGTAATTCTTGAAGGTGGACAGTAGCTTAAAAGGTAGCCCAAGTGGTCTCATAGAGCAACTGACTTGCCCATTGGCCCCAGAGTCTCTGTCCGAGATACTGATCAGAGCCACCACTGTTCCTGGAGGAGAATCTTCCAGAACTGGCAAAGAGAGTGATTTCAATATCATTTCAGGGCTGTTATCATTCATATCCAACACTTGTATCAAAAGTTTACAATTTCCTTCCATTGGCGCATGGCCTTTGTCAATAGCTTGTACCTGAATTTCATATAAGTTGACATCTTCAAAGTCCAGCTTTGTTTTCAACTTGACTTCTCCAGTATTCTCATCAATTTCAAATGTTGTTAGGACATTTGAGGGAAACGGTGTTTTAAAACTATAAATAATGTCCTTGTTAATGCCTTCATCAGGATCTGTTGCTTCTAATGTTGCAATTAGGGTCCCAATAGCTGAATTTTCTGGTAAACGTATTTCATAAACTGACTGGTTAAAAACAGGTCTATTGTCATTAACATCCAGCACTGTTATCACAATCTGTATTGATTCTGTGAATTCTGGCTGACCCCCATCAGTTGCTGTAAGCAATAAATAGTGCAAAGATATATATTCTCTGTCCAAAGTCTTTTTTAAAACAAGCTCTGGTAAAATGATTTTATCCTGCTTGTTCTGAATGACCAGACCAAAATATTCATTTGGGCTAATTGTGTATGTAATAAGGCCATTTTTACCAATATCTGCATCAGATGCACTCTCTAGAAGGAAATGGGAACCATATGTTGTTGATTCTGATATAAAGATATTTAACTGATTTTTTGAGAAAACTGGGGGGTTGTCATTTATATCTTTGATTTCTACCTCAATATGGAACATCCTCAATGGTTTATCTAAAATCACTTCCAAATGAATAGTACAAACTGGGCTCTTGCTACATAGCTCCTCCCTGTCTATTCGGGAATTAACAAACAAAATTCCATTCTGGACATTTACCTCAAAATAGTCCCCAGGGACTTCAGACTCCATTCGGAACATCCGAGGCACCAACTCTGCCGTGTCCAGATCCAGATCTTGAGCAACGTGGCCTACAAATGTGCCCTGCTGGGATTCCTCCAATACAGAATAATACAGCTGGGAAGTTCCCATTTCCCAGGCAGTGTAGAGCAAGATCAGTTGCAGAAGGTGCCTCTTCTTCAAGAAACCTTGTTGCCAGACATCCATTTTAAATAAGTCTCATGAAGGACATTAAGAATTTTGTTATCTTCTGGGCTTCAAACAGATAAAACCTGTTGTTACTGTACCTTAAATGTTCAGTTCTGTTCTTGTATCAGGCAGTCATGATGGTTCATTTACTTGCTGCAGTTTTCTGCACAAAGGGAGGAGGAGCTCAGTTATCCAGTCTCCTAATACTATCTTTTATTAAACAGCGACACCATGTGACCAATATTTAAAGTATTGAAAAGATGGTGCATGTTTTTCTTCTTTTAAAATAAGATCCTTCAATTATTGAATTCTAAGCATGGAAATCTGTCAGCCCATTACTGTATAGAATCATCTCACTAGGTATCCATATGCCTATTACATCATATAGTACTCTGAGCATTAGTGCCTAAAGAATAAAGGCCACAAACTTCATGAACCAATTATTAAAACAGTGTCTTTTATATCACTGAATGATAAATGTTCCCACTTTTTACACTGAAGAAGTATTTATCTGAGGGTTCCAACTTTAGGACACTCACCTCCATCTCCCACAGGATATAGTTAAAGCCATTCTGATGAAGTTTGTTATATTTCAGCCACAGGTTTTTACCAGCTCGTGTGAGATGCAACCCATCTTGTGCCAGTCTACATCCAGATAACCCAGACCATGGACCAAAAAACCAAATCCCTCCTATCAACCAATCTGTTCACATGCAATATTTTTTCCTTTTTGGTCCCCTTCTATTATTGGAAGAATGGATAGGAATACCCTCTAAGCCCTCCGGGTTTCTTGAGCTTCTTTCTGATTTTCAATTCCATCTGATACATGAGTTCCTGCTCTTGGCCATATCATACATCCATACATAGTTTAGAAGGAAAGTTCCTGCATAGAAGACTTATCCTCAGAGGATGAAAAGGAACTGACGAAGCCTTGGAGACTGATGGAAGCCAGAATCTAAACTCAACAAGACAAGTGGGGAAGAGGTGGGCCCTGCTATCAGAGGACCTATAGTCCCAGATCACATTTCAAATCACATTTAGGACTCCCCTAAGCATCTTCTGAGTCAACAACAACTATAGTATCCTAAAAGTGAAATAGCGTGAGACTACATTGAAAGGTTAATTGGAAACAATGGTTTATTCAGAAATCACTGTTGCTCCCAAATAGTCTGAATTGAGCTAATGCAGTCCATCTAATTTATGGCACAGGCTTGAAACCTGGGATATAAAGCTACTTGGGTGGGGACTGGAAATCATGTATTTAACCTGTGACCAACTGCTAGAGCCCTTGTCTTTTTTCAAAGGACTTATGGTTACCTGGACCCATAGCTAGTTTGTACCCTAATCCTATTCTTCTCTTGAACCTGCTAGTGTGTGGAATTCTTTTGCTACCATTGCTGTTTCTTCAACTGTTGGTAAACCCTGTCTTCATTCTCCGGCTAGCTGTTGTCCGGCTAGAAGCAATTTCCTATCTGCTTACTAATCATAGGAACCCCTTTGTTGGAACAAGAGAGAAGAGATGATTTATCAATAGAGTTATGAGTCAGAGTCATTGGAACAGACAGCACAGAAGTGCTAGCAATAAATAACTCTTGGAAGTTGTTTTGTCCCATCCCTAATCCATGCTTTGATGAGACCACACACTTCATAAACTTTGGAGTTTGGTTTAAAAAAAAAAAAAAATACAGGTATGTAATCTGCAACTGTAAGTCTAGATCTTAGGAATCCTCAAAAAGTTGAGAAATCCATACTCATAATGCGCAAAGTATTAGGATCATGTTAGATATTACTATTTGCAAATATTGAAGTTATTCAATATGCCTTCAACAATACATTGAAGTTATTACTTATTTTATTAAAATCTAACAATTAAGATAGGGCTGCTATATCTGGGCTGGAAAAATCTGGATTAGGCAGCTGTATGATATACACTATTTTTGCTCAAGCTAATGCCAATTTGTAAAAATATTTACTACTTTGCCTTGCATACACACAAAATAAGACTTTGTGTGTGATTAAGAGCCATGAAATCCAATGTTAACTTGTCTTCTCAAGTTTTAGCGCTCTCACTAAGTGATTGTTTCTTCTATTAGTTTACAACATTTATCTAGCCACAATCTATCCAAGAGAGGTTCTCTAACAGAAGTGCATTTTCTGTCTCCAAAACTTATACACCCAACTAAAATGCATAATAATGAGGATTTAGACTGAGCACTATATATTTCCACATTTCAAAGCCAATGCAGTTGATTTTATAGTGAATGCCCTGCAAATAAAACCACTTCTTATTCTGAATCTGATCACGAATAAGAAGCAAAGTGCAGCAGTTTGAATTTGATATTCTTTTGCTGCAAGATATGCCATGCTAGTATACAAAAATGCCTGCTTTTCTCTTATTTTATTAGAATAAATGTAATTTCCTCCTGATTTCTTTTTAGCAATCTATTCTGTACACAGATTTTACTTCTCCTTTTATCTTATTAGTAAAAGAGGACTAAAGATCTGGACTTCAAAAATCCAGATAGCTGGTAAATGGCAGCAAAGATTTAATTTTCTGCATCTCTGCTGCCATATATCAGGCCTTTAAGAAACAGACACCACTGGGATTCCAGGAATGTTATTTTATTGTTCTAAGGCAGTGTTTCTTAAACTTTTTTCTCTCAGGACCCCTTCCCACTTTTAAAAATTATGGAGTACCCCAAAAAAGCTTTTGTTTGTGTAGGTTACATTTATCAATTTTTACTGTACTAAAAATTTAAATTGAAGCATTTGCTGTCACTACCATTTCTCACAATTGTTTAATGGGATTTTAATATTGTATTATTTTTCAACATAGGCTAGCAAATAATTTAGATTTCGTGGACCCCTGTCAGCCCTACAAAGTAGTCCAGACAAGAAGCACAGCCAGATGAACTAATCCTACTTAATTGTAAGGTTACATAAACAGAATCTTGCAAGATTGAAAATAGTTCTCCCTTCCTCTCTTTTTAATCTCTGGAAAACTAGGGAGGGTTCCTTCTGAAATGCTTCCCATGTTTTTCCCCACTTACAGATTCAGCTGCCTCTTATCAAACCATTGCCTAGGCTGCGGGTCTTTGTCCTGCTCCCAAGGTGATTCCCACATATCATTACAATCCCTAGGGCCACACTTTAAGAAACACTGTTCTAGGGTACAGTAAAAGAACTTGAAAGCCTGTTCAAGATTCTCTCTGTCCCACCTTACACAAAACAAAATCAAGATGGGGTTGTTTTGAGTTTCTTTCTCATGCTTGCTTAAATCTCTGGACTGTGCAATCTTTTCTGCAATTCACTCCTTAACATGTTTTTCGTAACTTCCCAAAGGTCATCTCTAAATTTCTTTATGCCATATAAAGTGCTGGTCCCAATACTTGAGCTGAGATCTCATAGCTCTACATAAGAAAGATGTTTGTACTTCTGGCAATGTTTGTTAGACACTTTGTCTCTAAGCAGATTGCATTTTGGGATCAGTTTAGATATAAAAATTCTAATGCATTGACAATAAATGATGGAAGAAACCTTAATATATTGCCTTTCTTGACTAGAATGGCTCTGAAAAATGACCATTAATGCTATATTCACTACTGGTGAGTGGGATATAATGTTTTATTAGCCTTAAAATTGCTGCCTTATAATTTGTATGAGCAAACAATTCAGTTTAGTCAGTTTAATCCAGCTAGTCAAAGGCCTTTTCTTTTCAAAAATTCCACTCGGTCATCTAATTTATTTTCCTTATAGATGATTTTTGGCATGTATTTTATATTCCCAATTACTTAAATCAGACAAAAAAAACTATTTACTAAATATATTTAATATGTTATTATCTTGATAATAGCAATAGATGCTGTTTCACTTTTTCTGCAATCTCCATAATCTCTTAGAGCATTCTTTGCCATATAACACTATGACCATTTCCCTGACTGATTTTCTGCTTCAAATATATTTAAAGTTCTTATTGGTACCCTCATTGGCATATGCTCCTCGAAAATTACTTTTCTTTCTTTCTTTCTTTCTTTCTTTCTTTCTTTCTTTCTTTCTTTCTTTCTTTCTTTCTTTCTTTCTTTCTTTCTTTCTTTCTTTCTTTCTTTCTTTCTTTCTTTCTTTCTTTCTTTCTTTCTTTCTTTCTTTCTTTCTTTCTTTCTTTCTTTCTTTCCCAACATCTGTACTCCTGTCTGTTCTCCTTCTTAGGAGAGGCTTTCTATTTCTTGAAGGAAAGCTTCTTCACTTTTACAGCTTCCTGGACACTATTCATGTTGGTCACTTTCTGGATCTGGCTGACCTTTTCTATATTGTGGGTACATTCTAGACAAGTTGCTGTTATTTTGGATTTAGGTAACATCAATGCACAGTGAAGAAATTTCCTTTGACATCAAATTTTTTATCAGTCCCCTCATTTGGGGGAAGTTTCTCTGTTGGTACTCAAAGATGACTAAATTGGACCCTGCTAGTTCTTTTCCACTGGCCAACTGGGAGGCCATGAGTTCTTGCCCCGCCTTAGGCGCAAAGCCAGCTGGGTGTCCTCGGACCAGTCACTCTCTCTCTCAGACCTAGAAAGAATGGCAAGCTACTTCTGAAATCTTGCCAAGAAAACTGCAGGGACCTATCCAGGCAGTCGCCAGGAGTCAACGTTGGCTTGAAGGCACACATACGCTTCCAGAACCACCTGTTCTAATCATATAGGTAATCATATAGGTTATCTTAATTTGGGGAGATTGTTCACCTAATTTCTCTGCCAACAAATTTGGCAGACAATTTGGAAAAGCCATTTGTGTCCAGCTTTAAATATTAGAATTCCTTATTTTATTTGCTTAAAGAAGCTTCTTTTTACACAGAAAAAGAGTAAATCTGAATGAAGAATTATAGTTGAAAGTGAAAAAAATAGGGGAGAAAGAAATGCTAAATATTTTCTGTCTATCTGATTTTCTGAAAAGTTTAATGTATCACTTGAGATTTTATAGATTAAAAATCTCAAACATTATACCACATTAGCAGCATACACTAATTCTGAAAAATAAATTTGTATCATGTTGCTAAATAATTAACATAATTATTTCAAATTACCTGAGCCAACATGCCCAGTATCTATGAATCTCTTTTATTAGAGCTATTTCATAGAAAAACCACTGTATTTACACAGCTAAAGTTATTTTATTGAGTTCTGTTTTCTGCTGAAATTCTCTAACTTATTTGTCAAATCAATGTAACCTGTCTACAAACAAGATGATAAATCAAAATATCAAATTAAAACAATGTTAAATATTGGCATTGTATTTTTATCTCCCTGTAAATATTCCAAATTTGTACAGTTTTCTTATTACTTTAATGTACAATGTTACTGACTCACCTGTCCAGAAGAAACCGTAGCCAAATCTTTCACACTGCCCATTTCTTCATTCTCTGCAAATACAGGTATGTTGGGGCTGAAAACCATAAGGTCAGTTTTGGCACCAGCCTCACCACTGATTCCTCCCAAAAGATGGCTATGGCGATTTGAGTAAGACCAGCTGCCCACTTCACTGGTGCATACCAGGGTGGCTGTGCCAGGACCATACACTGCTGTCTCTTTTACCTGGCTGTGGCACTGCTGAATCACGTACAAGATGATTATAAGCAGGAACAAGCTGGACACTGAGCAAATGGCAATGATTAAGTAGGCGTTAACATTGACCATTAGGGATTCCATATTACCTCTCCTCCTGGGAAGAAGGGCATCATCCTGAATCTTCTGAGTATTCGTCGCCAGTGATATACTCACTGTTGTTGTAACTGACTGCGGTGGCTCTCCATGATCTTTTATCAGCACCAACAGGGTCTGACTGTTGCTGTTCTCTGTCTCATCCAGGGAATGTTTGATACTAATCTCACCACTGTAAAGCCCCACTTGCCAGGGCCCGCTATCTAGCTCATGTAGTTCATAGCGCAGCCAGGCATTGTAGCCTGCATCTGCATCCAGAGCACGGATCTTGCCCACTAAATGTCCAGCCATGACAGGGACCTTGAGTAAGACAGGGATCTCCTCTAATCCAGAAACTACTGGAGCATTGTCATTTTCATCCACCACAAATATCTGTACTGTGATATTGCTGCTTAAAGAAGGTCGTCCTGCATCTTTAGCATTCACATGGACCTCCAACAGCTTAAGCTCCTCATAGTCCAAGGACTGCAGCACATACATCTTCCCACTTTCTGAGTGTACCGAAATGCAGTTTGAGAGTGGCCCCAGTTTCTCATCCAGCCAATAGCTGACCAGGCCATTCTCAGCCATGTCTGGGTCAGCAGCAGACATTGTGAATATATGAGCACCAGGTAGATTATTCTCCTTTATGAAGATTGTGTAGGCAGGCTGATCAAAAGCAGGTGCGTTATCATTCACATCACTGATGGGCACCACTAAGTTGCTGCTTACTGATAGTGAGGGAGACCCTTGATCCTGGGCTACAATCAGCAATTCAAACTCTGCCACATGCTCTCGATCCACAGGCTCAGTTAATACCACAGAGTAGTAATTCTTGAAGGTTGTCACCAGCTTGAATGGAAGTCCAATGGGCCACAGGGAGCAGCTCACTTGCCCATTAGATCCAGAGTCCCTGTCTGTAAAACTGATTAGAACTATCACTGCTCCTGGTGAGGAATCCTCAGGCACTGGCACCAACACAGATTTCAATGTCATCTCAGGGGCATTATCATTTATATCTAAAATTTCAATAAGGACCATGCAGTGTCCAAACAAAGGGGGATAACCTTTATCTTTTGCCTCAATTTCAATATTATACGTACTAGTTTCTTCAAAATCCACTTCCCCTTTCACTCTGATCTCGCCTGTATCAGAATGAATGCTGAACACATCAGAAGGAACATTATTACTGAAGGAATAAGAAATTTCTTTATTCATTCCCTCATCTAAGTCTGTTGCTTTGAGAATGATAACCAGTGTCCCGTTGGGCACATTTTCTAATATTTTCACCTTATAAACAGATTGATTAAAGAAAGGGGCATTATCATTTGTATCCATCACAATTATCTCAAGTTGGAGCGTGCCTGTGAGTTCTGGTTGGCCCCCATCAGTAGCTGTAAGCAATAAATGGTGCACAGATGTTTTCTCTCTGTCCAGAGATTTATTTAAAATGAGCATCAATGATACACTGTACTGACCAGTTATTTTTTGTTCAATAGTAAAATATTCTGTGGAACTAAGCTTGTACTTAAGCTGAGCATTAGAACCAATGTCTGCATCAGAAGCTCCCTTCAGAGGGAAACGTGTACCTGGCAACATTAATTCTGCAATATTAAGGGACTGTTCATTACTTGTGAAAAGTGGAGCATTGTCATTTATGTCCTTGATTTCCACTTCTACATGGAAGATTTTCAAAGGCTTATCCACAATTACCTCCAAATGAATGATGCAGAAAGGGTTCCTAGCACACAGCACCTCCCTGTCTATTCGAGAATTAACAAACAAAATCCCATTCTGGACATTTACCTCAAAATAGTCCCAAGAATCTTTGGATTCCATCTGGAACATCTGATGAATCAGCTCATCCGTCTCCAGCCCCAGATCCTTGGCAATGTGGCCCACAAAGGTGCCATGCTGGGATTCTTCAGGTACAGAATAATGGAGCTGGCTGCTCCCCATTTTCCAGGTGATGCAAACCAGAAAGAGGTGCAGCATAGTCCTCATGAATGTGCCTCTCCATGAAACAACCATCTCAGAAATATTTTGTGGGCTTGCTTTGTGAACTAAAAATAATTAAATCGGTCTTGTAATATCCCTTTGTATTCACCCAGTTACAGAAACTAAATGATCCCTGATGACAGCAGAGGAATAGCTGTTTCTTCCCCTTAACAAGATATCTAAGCAGAGAGCGACATCATGCGACTAGATGGGTGTAAGGTTTTAAGATTTGATGTCAATGGAAAACCATAATATTTTAGTTGAGCAATGTATCTTATCAGTTCACCACATAAATTCCACATGTTGATTATTATGATTGGTAAGTCATAACATATGATAACATATTCATTCAAAGGGAATCTCTTTCCATTAAGCATTTCAATAATAATTTAGGAATATACTGGTTATGTGACATTTCTAGACTTACAGTTGATTATATTTGATTAATTATGTCTTTAACTTTAGTACAGTGACTCCGTCTTCATTTGCTTATTATATTTATATCCTCATATAAATCCTTATACCCTATTATATATATTTATATATATCCTTATACCCTATATTTATATCCTCCATACTATTTCTTCTGATAGTAAGCATATATTTCTGGCTGCCTATCTCACATTTTTATATGGCAAATCAGGATGTTTGTTTTTTAACTGATGTTTGGCCTAATGCAGTTTAAAAGCAGTTTAAACATTATTTTAAATCCATACTTGCTTCTTATGAGGGCTGTAAGGGGACATGTCCTATGATATGGACCCCATACGTGGTGATGTCAGCAAACATTGTCCTTTTTCTTCCTGAATTGGGGGAGTTAATGATAGAAATTGATGCATTTTGCATTTCACTAAATTGTGATGCCAGAAATTGTCCCATTTAGGGTTGTTCAGCTATTTTAATATTACCTTCAAGGAGAGGCAGGCACTTTCCTATGGAAAGTGGAGAACAGTTGAGGTGATCCTGAAAGCCACTGAAACAAAAAGTATGAAATGTTACTCAGGAGTGGGGTATTCAGTGACCAAGAGGAATACTATGCAGATGGCTGTGACTTGGATTATGATAAGTATGCCCATGTGCACATCAGTACTTTTCATTCTTGGCTAAATATTCTATGTGTCTTGAGCATGGCCTGCCTGTTAAGAACTTATCCAAAGCAAACCCACTGGCTTCAACAAAGCTTGAATCCAGGAAATAATATTTGCATTGTAATTTACATTGTCACTGTATAACCCTGTATAATAAATGCAATTAATTAATTAATTTTTATGCTGCCAATTCCATATCATATTTGTATCTATACTGAGATGACTGCTTACTATTAATACTTTTATTATAGCTTTTAATTTTAGTGATTTTACTAACTCTATGTTTGTATATTTCTTATTTTCCTTTGCAGTGATAAAAAAGCTCAAAATTCTTTAGGTGAAATGCATGTTCAGCTGGGTCTACAAGCATGTGCATAATCTTTGGAGACATAAAGATGATCCACTTATGAGAACCCTTCTTTTGGACAAATGTTGCAAACTAGCTGAAGATACTACTACAGTAATCACTTAGTGAGAAAGCAAGTTAACATGGGAGCTCACACCTCTTCCCCTAAACTATACAAAGTCTTTGTGTGTGTGTATTTGTCTGTGTGTATATACAAGGCAAAGAGTTTGATGTTTTTAAACACTGGAAGTAATTACCTAATACACTGCCTAATGGTTCATCCCTAACTAAAAAGAAGATAGAAATTAATTAGTAATTTCAGTATTTGCAAAGAGAGTGTTTCTTGATATATTCCTAATATTTTCCATATTATGGATATGGATTTTTCCATTTTTAGGAATGTTCAGCAAACTAATGGGGTGATAATTAACAGGAAAGGATCTATTTTCTTACCTTTCTTGTAGATCAGGATTATGATAGCAAGCCCTCAGTCTTCTGGGATCTGTGTCTGGTTCACATGGATGAAATAGATGTGGCTGCCAATATATAGGCCCATCAGCCACATCTATTTTAATCAAATTATCATTAATTACCTTCCCATTTTTCAGGTCCCATTTCAGTGGGAATGACAGAAAGCCAGCCATTAAAAAAAAAACCCTCTGTTGGTATCTGGGGCTAACAGCTGAAATGGCTTGCCTTCAAAGATTGTCTGATAGTGTTTTTCCCAAATCAATAGCAATAACACTGTCTAGTCTAGGTGTCCGTTTATAAAATAGACATTTATAACATGCCAAAAAGTGGTAGAATCTTTCAGTGTTTGTCCGAAGGTGTGCCTCTGCCAGACATCATGTTGGGCTTTCCCTTCCTTTTCTTTTTGGGTTAATTAATGCCTGATGTTGTTTCTGTGTTTAAATAATTTGGAAGCTAAGCTCTCAGTTAACTTACTCGTGGCCTCAGGGTATTCCCAGTCAGACAAAGCTTAAATTTAATTTTTAATTTGCCTGTCATTTTTTAAAGTGATAGATGTTTATATTAGGGCTGTGCAGTGCTTTAGATTAGATTCTAGACAGGAGTGTCAGAGGTATAATCCCAAGAAAAGATGCAGCTGCATCAGGACAGGTGCTCTATTCATGCACTCTGGAGCATCTTTTTAAAATCCAATCCAAAGCACTGCACAGCATTGATATCATTTTCATACACTGAACTATTTTTAAAATCTTTATTGACTCCAGAACAGCTTCACAATGTGGTTTCTCAAGGTGAGGCTTGCACTGAGAACACATACAGTATATCCATATCTGAACTCCTCAAACATTGTTCATTCTAATTCTCCTAACTATCTCATCCACGTGAGATAGTTTAAATGGATATTTTCTGGAGGGGGATTATTCTCACAGTATGCATTCTGCCCCTCTGTTATTAATTGTAAGATCAAGGCCAAATAATAACTGCCTCGTTAAATTATGCAGTACACTGAACTTATAATCTTGTTGGAGTAAAATAAAAAATAATAAAAATGTTTTTTTAAAAAATCAAATTATACAGTACACAATCCAGATAAGACCTCTCAACCACAATAAAATTTTGGAGGATGAAAATTAATACCCTGTTATTATCAGTCCAAACTCTGGTGATAATAAGGTAAGACCCAGCCCGTATGAGTTAATGTTCCTACTCCTGAATTACATCTCCAGTAGCAAAGTGATTGCAACTATCCCTTATTAAACATTATCTGAGATGGCCAATAAACACATAACAATATTTTTTTGAATGAAGGTAAAATCAGGGGTAACTATTTTCATGTTATATAATGCAACATTTTTCTAAATTACCAGAACAGAACATCCAAATTTGTTTTCTAGGATTCATATGAATAAATAATGTCAGTTTTATCAACTTCCTTCACCTTCCTTTTTTTAATATAATTTTTATTGAAGAACTTTTTAACAAGATAAAAGCAATACAAGTATTAGAAAAGAAACAAAGAAAATAGAGAATAGTGAATAAGTCAGAAAGAAAATAGAAAAAGAAAAAAGATGATAAAGAAGCGGCTTCTGATCTTTTTGATAGCGGGCATAAATGCATTTATATTTTACCCTCTCTCTCCAAGGTTACATCATACTTCACCTTCCTGTAAAAATAGATTCCTAGCTTATGAGACATTGCTGAGTCCTCCAGAATATCCAACCAAGGGGGAACTTCAGAAGCAGGCCCAATAGGCCCAAATGCTGAAGTGCCTGAGTTGAATAAACTGCTAAAAAGCATTCAGAGGTAAATCAAACTAGGGTTTTTTAAAAAAACAGTTTCCTCTGAATTAGATTGATGCAAAGTGATAATACTATGGGAGGCCCAGTTTATCCAGTCTAAACTGAGGTTATTTTGTGATGTAAGAGTTTCACAAGCAAGAGTCAAAATTATATCTATGATCCAGTATTTTCCACATGTAACTTGTGCCGTCAAGATCAAATATTATTAGATTTTTGTCCCACCCCTTTTAAAAATACATACTATACATACTTGGTCAACTCAAGGGGGCAAACCTACCTGACACTCCTGCCTCCTATTTTCCCAAAACAACCACCCTGTGAGGTGGGTTGGGCTGAGGGAGAGTTACTGGCCCAAAGTCACCCAGCTGGCTCTCATGCCGAAGGGAGGCCTAGAACTCACAGCCTCCTGGTTTCTGGGCCAGCACCTTCACCACTACACCAAACTGGCTTTCAGAATTAAAACTGATTGCCATACAAATAGGAATCCTTATACTTGCCAGCATTGCAGAGGGATCAAAAAAAGTTGAGCCCATAGAAGAGCTGAATTCTAAAGTTTCTTATTCATGGTGGAATCAAAGCTAAAATAAATGTCCAGTGATAAGCCTGAAAATGTGGAAAATCAAATAGGTCTTTCCTAATAGATCATCAAAATTTGCAAGATGCCCCTGTCAAAGGAATGTAGTCTATACCCTGTAAATTTCTCTAAAATAAAGTAATGAAATAAACATTAAAAGGCCTCCAAATAAGCCTCTGAGTTTAAATTCATCTTAATCACATTTAGCTTACCCCAAATACTCAAACTACTCCTGATGCAAATATATCTCAGAACAGCACTGTCTCTAGAGATGGAGCAAAACCAATGTCTGAAACTGTTTTGGAGCAGAATTACAACAGCCTACATTTTTTTTTCTTAAGAAAAGATGCAAAACAAATGATAAAATGAAATGATTTCTACACTGGTGTTCAAGGCAGCTTGTTCTTGAAAAGAAGCAGGGAAGATAATCGCTTAAAAGGCTAGTGATGCTAGTATTGTATATATGGGTTTTTTATTATTCTTTTAAAGATCAGGCCAATAGTTCAGAATAAAAATAAATGGCAGCATTCTTTAAAGGAAAAAAGATGAATTGCAAGATATGACAGATTTCTATGCTGGCTGGGGAATTCTGAGAGTTGAAGTCCACACATCTTAGAGATTGCCAAGGCTGAGAAACACAGTCCTAAACAAATCACACTGGCTGCCACCATGTTGCAAGTCAACATCAAGGTGTTAGGGATAAAGTTTAAGGCCCTTA